>NW_006239161.1:777864-779077 GCF_000226075.1 Solanum tuberosum
GGCACTACGGATGTTGGATCACCCACACACTTCTTCAAAAGAGATATGTGAAAGAGTGGATGCACTGTTGCTAAGTCTGCTGGCAACTCTAACTCATAAGCCACTTTACCAATCCTTTTCAAGATCCGCGTTCTTGAACTAGGGTTCTTGACCTCTTTTCTCCTCTTTGCGTTCTAATTCTTCTAAGTTTGATTAATGATTTTGACTTAGGTAAGTTCTAGTTATGTTTCTAGGCTTAAACTGATTAAAACCTCATGATTTAGGGTTTAAACGGAGGTATCTTAGGGTGAAAAGAAATAGGAAAAGACCAAAAGACCCCTGAATTAACTGCTGTCGGAATGATTGACGAATTGGACTGACGGGCCGTCAATCAATCGACGGACCGTCGATTGGGTCCGTAGGTCGAGTCTGCCCGACAAGGCTTCACTAAAACGAGCATAACTTTTTACTTGGATGTTGGAATTTAGCAAACTCGGTGGCGTTGGAAAGATAATTCAATTATATATCATACCATAGGTAATGGGACACACAATTCCTTTTGTGCTAAAAGTTATGACCATCTGAAGTTGACCTATCAATAATTTTCAGCTAACTAGCTGTTGATCCTCATCTACAGTCATACCTACGGACCGTGGATCGAATGACGGTCCGTGCTGGTCGACCATAGTTTGTGTCAGAGGTTGGGTAAGGGAAGTCTCGATCCACGGACATAGACCACGGATCGTGATCTGATCTCCGGACCGTGGGTCTGTCCGTGAGTCGGGACTTAGTCAATTTTCTGAGCTTGGCTGGGGAGGGGTTGCAGTGGTGAAGCACGGACCACTAGCACGGGCCGTGGTCTGACCTACGGTCCGTGGATGGCAACCGTGGATTGCACCTGCAACTTCTCAAAATCTACATTTTTGGTCTGTTTCGAATACGGGGTGTTACATTATCTCCCCCTTGAGAACATTCATCCTCGAATGAAGATTAAACTAGCTGAAATGGAGGGAGAGGGCTGCAATCCCTACCATTAAACACTGAGAACTGAATTTCTGACTGAACTGAGTTCCAAGGACATGCAAATACGCTGAAAATGCAGGAACAAACTGAAGGAACATGATTCTAAGACTGAATTTATCCATGAACGACTGAAAAACTGAAGAGGAACTATTACCTCAAGCTGGAATGGAATCGGAAGGAAAGAGGTGAAGATACTTGGACTTCATGGCTG
>NW_006239161.1:783154-792534 GCF_000226075.1 Solanum tuberosum
CTGAAGTTTCCAAAAAAAAAAAACCAACACCTAACCGAAACACCGAAGAACCGTCACTTTTGGTTTTTTAGTTTTCTGGTACTTTTGTCCACCCCTACGTCGCAGTGACTCAAACAATTAATTTTAAAGAATAGAGAATTTTTAAAGGGAGTAAAAGGGAGTCACCACCTAATTTTACGAAAACTAGGAAACTAAATAATTAATTAACTTAAAAGAATATCTACAAAGGCAATAGATTCTAGGTAATGGTTTAAGTTATTATGAATATCACGCCCCAAAGCTACCCCTATGACGCGAACACGGGACCTAGGATCACGAGTGACCCCAAGCTAACCCTGCTAGCATATCGTAAGCATACTAAATAAACTGAAGTAAGGAAATACTATACGGAAGCTAAATCATAAGATAAACTTCAATGGTGGGGAATGCCCATAAACTATCTAAATATATAAAACTTAGAGTTTAACAACAACTGAAAGGTCAAACTCAAATGCTAAAGTTGAATCTAACTATGTCTGAAAATAGCTCTAACTGACTAGAAATGTTGGGATATGCCCCAACTTAATCTAACAAAAACTGAAACTAAGACTAAAAACAAAGGAAACATGTCTGTCGTCCTCGGAGAATAAGGACTCACTACTGATGCTGCCGAGTTGAAGATCGGGAACCAATCTATGCCTGATCTGAGTGCTCAGGACCTGAACCTACATCACGAGAAGATGTAGCGCACAGTATGAGTCAGTACTTGAAACGTACTGAGCCTACATGATAGAATAAAGCAGAAAAATGAACATAACTAAACCAAAGCATATATGTGAGCAATGATAAGAGATAAGCATGATACTATACTGAGAATACTAAACATTAACTAACTGAATACAATGACCAAGTTTATAACATGCTGAGACTGAGATCCGACTATAACTTATAATATGGTTGATGCAACAGAATTTGACTGTAAGAGAGTGACTAATAACCGACATAATGTGGAGTCCAATGTATACGCCTTATCGAGAGGACCCAATATACACTGCCGGAGGTATAAAGGCATGACTGGCATGATCACTAAAATGTAATGCCCATAGAGGGGACTGATAAACCTACTGGGCACGTAGTTCTAGGACTATTCAGTATGTCGAACCCTAGTCCACTAGGTATTAAGCTACTCCCAATTAGAATGAATATAAGCAATTTTATGGCTGAAATGTGAAGTACTGGATAGCTCAATTACTAACATGCAACCTCTGAGAATGCAACAATTATGACTGATAATGTGACATTCATAAATTGAAGCAAATATAGGTGAAAATCATTGGCCTAGCATATCTAATTCATGAACTAAAAGAACGACATAGCTAGGCTTGTGAATTTATGAAAGAATCTACACAAAACGATACAAAAATCATGAATCTGATTTGGAACATTCTAACAGCTAAAAGCCAACAATTTCTAACATTCAAGAAACCCTAGGTCTAGATAATAGTAAGGGAATAAAGATTCTAATTGAAATCTAAGGACCTAATGGGTGAAAGGAACCCACTAGTGAAATCCAACATACCTGGTGACGAAATTCACGAAGAAATCTTTCAATTACGGGGCTGGAACTGATGAAAACTCGTTGCGTTCTTGTACTAGGGATGCTCGACTTTCTCCTCTATTTGATCAAAGTTTGATGAATTTTTTTGGTGAATAATTGATTATGTTAGGTTTTAATTAGTTTATTGGGCTAAAACTAACCAAAACTACATAGTTTAGGGGTTAAATGACGTAGTTTAAGGGTCAAATTCATCAGGAAAAGACAAAATGACCCTTAACTTAAAATCTTCTGAAGCCACCTACAAACTGATCGACGGTATGTCGACTGACGGATTGGACTAACGGGCCGTCGATTGGGTCCGTAGGTCGAGTCTGCCCGACAAGGATTCACTAAAACGAGCATAACTTTTTACTCGGAGGTCGGAATTTAGCAAACTCGGTGGAGTTGGAAAGATAATTCAATTATCTATCATACCATAGGTAATGGGACACACAATTCCTTTTGTGCTAAAAGTTATGACCATCTGAAGTTGACCCATCAATAATTTTCAGCTAACTAGCTGCTGACCCTCATCTACGGTCAGACCTATGGACCGTGGATCAAATGACGGTCCGTGCTGGTCGACCGTAGTTTGTGTCAGAGGTTGGGTAAGGGAAGTCGCGATCCACGGACATAGACCACGGATCGTGGTCTGATCTACGGACCGTGGGTCTGTCCGTGAGTCGGGACTTGGTCAATTTTCTGAGCTTGGCTGGGGAGGGGTTGCAGTGGTGAACCACGGACCACCAGCACGGGCGGTGGTCTGTCCTACGGTCCGTGGATGGAAACCGTGGGTTGCACCTGCAACTTCTCAAAATCTGCATTTTTGGTCTTTTTCGAATACGAGGCGTTACATACATGATGAATATGCTTATGTCTTATGTTTTTATACTAAAGTTCATAATGTTTTTCAAACTTGACATATAGCATGGTTTTCATCCAAAATGTCCTTTTTAGCATGATTTTTACATGGCTATCATACTTTGTACATTTTTGTGCTAACCCATATTTCTTCTTCATTTTTACAAAGTGTAGGTTCCGGATCTTAAGGTGATTTTTAAGGTTCAAGGCTTGGATTGACTATTCTCTAAGCTTGTGGTGAGTCCTCAAGATTCGAGGACATATGTGAGTCTTTAGTAGTTTCTTTCATGTCATTTTACATTTCAGCCTATGTTGAAGGGCTGTGACCCTATTTTTTATTCAAAGTTGTATTAGATGGCCATGTGAGACAAAGTTAGATTTTCGTTGTTTTTAAATAAAGACTTCAATTGTATGGATAAATGCTTTTTAAATTCTGTACCATTTTCTTATGTCTTATGTTATGAATGCTTGAGGCTTGTATGAGGCTTTTCAGAGTCTTGTATGCCGTGTTACGTCCGGGGTATAGGCTCTGGTCGTAATAGTACCGGGTCAAGGAGACCTCAAATCCATGTCTCAGTGGTTCCATTGAGTTCACAACATCAAATTTAGTTGAGTAACATATCTAGTTTGTGTGCTCGGGATTTCGAACATATCTCGAGGATCCTTTTAGTGAATTTTGTGTCTGAGTGAATTGTTGTTCTGTATCTGTTGTCTGATAGGCCTTCTTTGTGATCACGTGGATATTGAGTCACAACCGCGTAAGTGTGTTTCCCTGTGTTTCACGATCGCGTGAAGGGTATCACTATCACATAACAATAAATGTCCTGAGCATTGTGATCGTGTCGTACCTCATCACAATTTCAAAGGTCATTAAATGAGTTGAACAAATTTTACTCTTTGCAATGGCGTAGGTTTGGTTGCAATCTAGAGTAATCAATTTGGGAGTTCATTGAATTCCAAAATTGAGCTTTCTTACCCCTTTCACCATTTTTATCAATAAGAGCTTTTAGGAGGCAATTTTATAGGGGGTTTTCGAGATTCATCGATTGGGTAAGAGATTTTAACTCCCCACTTTTATTACCCGTTCTTTATTCCTTAATTTTATTATCTAATCCTCTATTTTGAATTTAAACTTTGTTTGTTTCCCTTGAATTCTATTACTAGGGAGGTGAGACCCCTCCTTCTCCCTCTCCTTGCACCCATAATCCATGATGCCCATGTGTTGGGGTTCAGATTTGACCCTTTGACTAATGACTATAAAAATTTTCACTTTCATTGCAATCTTTGGCATGAATATGTGATCTTAGGCGTATTTATAGGCCTAAGTTGTCAATATTTGCCCATGAATTGATTGAAGTAACGAATGATCTTGAGTATATTAGCTTGATTTCGTTATACACTTGATATTATGCACCAAAACATGTGATTAGAAGTTTCAGGAACTCTCAAGGACATTGGAGTCAAATTAAAAGAAAAGATGCAAGGATATGCTAAAAAAAAGCTAAGGCTGAAGGCCCCAGGGCCAGGCACACTGCTAGGTTCGAGGCGCCAAGGGCCAACATTGAGAGAGGCCTCTCAGGCGCTCTAAGAGGCGCGGCTCGCCAAGGTGGAAACCTCAGAAGTGAAGTTTGGGCGCGATGCTAGGTGCGACACGCTAGCAGGATCCCAATTTTTCCAGCTTAAAAGTGTTAAAAAAGGATTCCTAATTGTAATAGACTTTGGCTCTAATTATCCTACTATTATAAATAGACCCTTAAGACTCCATTGTTAGGGTTCGACTTTTATTGGGTGTGCAAGAGCAAGTATTCACGGTTGTAATAGATTTTGATCTTGTAACTCTTCTATTTTCTACAAATCGCATGAACAATTGTATTTTGTGGTTTTCTAATAGCATGAATGGCTAAACTCCTTCTTTCTGGGGTTGTAGCGATGAATGGATTGTTGATTATTAAAGGCTTGTTGAATTAATTCTTGGTTGTCATTATAATTTACTTCTATGTTCTTGTTTTAGTATTTTATGATTGATCACTATAAGATAAATATATTGTCCACACTTGAATCAGGAGAGGAGAGGTTAGATAGACCAGAGAATATAGAGAGCATGATCGACCCATTAAGTTGAGGTGATTTGTGTTCCGGAGTGACACCCGTACGAACAACTCGCTTGGTTACGAAATAGGATGAAATATAAATGTTCAGCAGTTAGTCTATTTATCCCCGCTCAACGATGTAGTTAGATAGTTACCTTGGGTAGGCGACTAGAGGTATGAACTCAACTCATACAATTAACCCTGTAAATCAGTAACTTGACGACTAAAATTAGTTCTAAGCCAATAATATGATACATGAGATTCATTGCATGCTGCAACCCTGGAATTGTATTTTATTTGCTTGAAACATCATCTTAAAGTCGTTCACATTTAGTTACGTTTATTTAGTTCATAATTAGTAGTAGTTAAATATCATCACCATCTCTGAAATGGTTATTTCTATTTTATTTGTGGAGTTAAGTGTTGGATATACCTTAACAATAAGTCCCTTGGGAACGATAACACATTTCTTTAAGAATCTATATTACTTGAAAGACCACGCACACTTGCGTGCATATTTGGGAGCAACAGGTTTTTGGCGCCGCTGCCGGGACTTAAAAATTGATTTATATTCGATATTCTTAAGTCTACAATTAGAATATTCAGGTATTAATTACTTTATCTTAGCTTGTTTATTGCCGACACTTGATTTTTAGGTCTGGACCGGAAGGGAGAACTTGTCGAACCTTACAAAAAACTAGAAAGAGTTTTACGCCAGCGCAAAAAAATGAATCAAGGACATCCCGGAGAATTGGGGTTAGGTGTTCGGGGAAACAATGATGATAATAATCAAGACAACGTGAATGACCCGGAAAACGTGAACAACTAACAGAACCCAAACAACCAAGGAGTACCCCTTGTCGTACCTGCAAAACCAGTCCGTGATGTGGTAGTCCCACTCACAGTCAACTGGGGGGTAGATTTGAACTAAAGCAATGCATGGTACAACTCCTCCATTCTAATGGGAAATTCACGGGTCTCCCCCACGAGGATCCTCAAATTCACCTTGGGAACTTTATAGATATTACTGATACATACATCCCAACTGGAGTCTCATCGGACTATGTGAGATTGACGTTATTCCCATACTCATTGTTAGGAGCCGCAAGGTGTTGGTTAGATGCTGAGCCACCATACTCCATCAGTACTTGGGATTACCTAACAAAGAAGTTCTTGAGTCGATTATTTCCATCTAAGAAAACTGCTAAGCTGAGGAGTGAGATAGTAAGCTTTACTCAAAACCAGGGAGAGGACATGTATCAAGCATGGGCTTGCTTCAAACAAATTTTGAATTCTTTCCCACACCACATGCAAACTAATGAGGTACTTGCTCACACTTTCGTTGAGGGTCTAGATTATAATGCTCGTTCACTTCTTAATAGTGCAGCAGGTGGACAGGCCCTAGCTAAAACATGTGAAGAGTTGTTCAACTTACTCGATAAACTCTCCGAAGGGAACCAAGGGTATAAGGAGAAGATGCCTAGAACCACAACCCAAAAGGCTGTGGGGATCTTAAGTGTAGATAAAGCTACTACCATAAATGCCAAGTTAGATGCAATGCAGCATAACATGACCTTACATTTTAAACAGATGGCTCTAAACCAGGCACCGGCTAACATGGTACAACATACATCAAATTAGTGTGGGGTATGTGGTAATGGAACTCAAGAAACTGAGAAATGTGAAGCAAATCTAGATTACGTAAAGTATGTGGGTAATGCGCAAAGGGGTGGAGTTCAGCAAAATTATGGTAACACTTACAACCCTAGTTGGAGGAACCATCCTAACTTCTCATGAGGTGGGAACCAAAACCAAAATCATACGCAAGGGGCTAACCAATACCATTCTCAAGGGACTGGGCAACAATACCAAAATCCTAACCAAGGCGCATATCCTAGTGCACTAAAATGGGGGATGACCAATGAAGAGCTACTCCAAAAGCTCATGAATGAAATAGGGACCAAAATAAATACTAGGATAGATAAGCAGGATGAGAACATCAGAAGCATCCAAATGTCCAAAATGAATTTAGAGAAACAAGTTGCGCAAATAGCTAATTCTCTGAACTTGCATCCCCAAGGTGGGCTCCCCGGTGATACTGAACCCAACCCAAAGCAATTGCATGCGGTAAGTACTAGAAGTGGGTTACATTTAGAGGAACTAGCTCCAAAGAAGAGAGAGACTGAGGTAAGTACCAAAGAAAATAAAGTGGAAGAGGTAGTAAAAAGCTCCAATGTTGCGGTACCCATTCCTCAAAAGAAATTACCACCTCCATTTCCACAGAGGCTCAAAAAGCAGCATGAAGATGAATGTTTCAGTAAGTTTCTCTCTCTCATTAAACAGGTTCACATTAATCTGCCCTTGGTTGACATTTTGCAAGGTATCCTGAAGTATGCTAAATACGTGAAGGACATTGTGGCTAGCAAGAGGAGGCTCACGGAGTATGAAACTGTAGCACTTACTGAGGAGTGCAGCTCTAGGATCCAAAACAGACTGCCAAAAAAGTTAAAAGATCCGGGTAGTTTTACTGTGCATATTACAATTGGACAAAGTGTTCATTCCCGCGGATTGTGTGATTTAGGAGCGAGTATAAATTTGATGCCCTTATCATTGTATCTAAAGTTTGGGTTGGGTAGTCCAAAAAGAACCAATGTGATTCTCCAACCCGCTGATAGATCAATTGCTAGGCCTGAGGGTGGTGGTAGAAGATGTGTTAGTTCAAGTAGGTTGATGGATTTTTCCTGTAGATTTTGTGGCCTTAAATTTTGAACCTAATTTTGAAGTTCCATTCATTTTGGGACGTCCGTTCTTGGCCACGGGTAGGGCATTGATTAATGTAGCAGCTGGTCAACTAACTACGAGGGTGCATGATAACACTACAAGAAAAAGGCTTATTTAAGACCAAGATTTAGGGACGAGTGAATTATCACGTCTCTAAAAGTGTATCTATTGGGACGAGATTATATTTCGGTCCTTATTTGAACATTTTATTGAGAAGGTATTAAATCTAGTCCTTAAAAAAATAATTTACTTGTCCCAAAATCTATTGAGGGCCTTGGGCGGCAAAAAATTTCCGCCACTTTTGTACTAAAATATTAAAAAAATGAAAATTTTATTTTGTTCAAAACTTTAAGAGCTAAAAATTAAAGTATACGTACAGAAGGGTATAAAGATCGTCTCTTTTATCTCAAAACACAGCAACCCGTCGCCCTAGTTTGAGCTCTAAGATCACCATTCCAACTGATCAAGGTTGTCACTATGCCCTAATGTCTACTTTTTTTTGCTTTAGCTTGACGTTTCTCTGCCCTAATCGCGTATTTTTGTTGTTATCGTTGCTGCTCTGCTCAAAACAGAATTCCATCCAAGCTTTGCTCGAAACAAAATTCTAGGTTGGTTCCTCTTTTGATCGTGTTGTTGTTTCTTCTATATGTTATATTGATTTCATTTTTTTCATTGTTGTATTATAGCTATTCTTTTTGTTGTTGCTGCTTAATCTTGACATTCCTCTACCCTAATCGCGTTTTATTTCTTGTATTGCTGCTCTGCTCAAAACGAAATTTCACCCCAGCTTTGCTCGAAACAGAATTTCAGGTTTGTTCCTCTGCTGATCGAGTTGTTATGTTTCTTCTATATGTACTGATGTCATTTTTTCATTGTCGTATTCAAGCTACTCTTTTTGTTCTTCCTGCTTAATCTTGACGTTCCTCTGCCCTAATCGCGTTTTTGTTCTTGTATTGTTGCTGCTCTGTTCAAAACAGATTCCACCCCAGCTTGCATGAAACAGAATTACAGGTAGGTTCCTCTTCCGATCGAGTTGTTGTGTTTCTTCTATATGTTCTATTGATGTCGTTTTTTCATTGTTTTATTCAAGCTGCTCTCTTTGTTCTTCCTCTTTTTTAACAATCAATAGGTTAATGGTTTCAAAATCTGGTCTCTTTTCAGTCATATAATGAAAATAGTCATATAACTTTAGGTGCAGTAATTTGAGTTCCTCATTTTGAAATGAAGTCTGCATTTGGCCTCCGACATTCTTCTTGTTAGCTGCAGAACTAATGTGTCTATGCCTAGGGGAGCAAAACTTTGATTCATCGCATTCATAATGTGAAAGTGATCACCTTCATCCACGAATGTAACAAATCGATAACCTCGTTATGTGCAATATTTCTCTATACTTTACAACCTGAATTCCATTGATTGAGGAATAGTTGGCCCTGAATATCTTTTGAAACATGTAATATTTGAAATTAGCTGCCACGTCACCTATGAAAATATAGTATATTCAGTGGTATTATCTGAATGTTTTTCACCCGAATCAAGTCTTGCCGAGTTGAGCCTAAAATTTAACTTAATGTTAGGCATCAAGGTACCATTGTATACTTATATTTGCGCAACTGCATATCTGATAATTTTGTTATTACTAGTTTTCTTGATTCTTTCTTTATGTATTAGTTTGAGGATGAGATTAAGTCATTCTTAACTTTAGGATAAGTTAGTTATGAGAAAAGACTTTTTAATCACAAACGACTACCAATAAGAATTTTTTTAATCACAAGCGACTATTTTGTGCAAGTACAAAGCTATTGAAGATAACATGTTTTAAAATAAGTAGTATTTTATGTTTCTTAGTGCAATCTGGTTATTTTTTGGTTAAAAATGCATTTCATTCAATTTTGGAATCCAAAAAGTCACATGTGATTTGAGTGAGCTGTACAATAAGCTTCCCTATTAGATAATTAGATACTCCATCTATCTTATCTTAAAATGAGTTAAATGGAACACCATGAATAATGCCTCTAAACAAATAGTACACGTTTTAACCAGTGGTGTATCAATCATAACACACATTTCTGTTT
>NW_006239161.1:797118-798542 GCF_000226075.1 Solanum tuberosum
TGTCTATAATACCTTTGAGCTATTTTCAGTTCCTTACTTTCCAGATGTAGCACTTTTTAAAATTTCTCTATTACGCCATGTTTTTTCGTATCTAACAATCTAATCTTCTCTGTAAGTACTTGTCAATTTTTTTTTCAGTTTCTTCATCTCTGAAACACTATGCTAAAAGTATTGGTAATATAGATTTGATTTATCCAGCTTCTATAGGGGAAAGGGCGAGGACAAGGACCTAAAAGCTCTACTTTCTTTACTAGTCAAGGAATGGGAATGAAACATAACAACAACATGGCTTCTGAATCTGAGGTGGGATGTATTAACAAGAGTGCTATTTATGCTAATCAACATACAAAAACTCCTTCTAAAAGAACGAGAGTGAATTCGGCCATGTTGTCTAGTCAAGAAATGCAAATAATGGATAAAATAATTCTTGAGAAAGAAGATATGCAAACTATTGATCAGGTTATGGAACACTCTCAAACAATTGAAAAAGGTGTGATATTTTTAATCCATATCTTATTAATTTATAAAGCTGAATCTGATTGCTATAGTTCTTACTAAATTATGCAATGTAGGTTCATCTAATCCTACAAAGGTAAGAAGAGTTCGAGGGAGCAACATGTGCAAAGAAGTTGCTTCACTTGAAAACGGAGAAAAGCTTAAAGTAATATTTTACAATAATCGAACTGTTGGAACAAATAGCAAATTGTTTTCGAGGCATTTAGGAAAAATTGTTCGTGATGGTAATATGTGTCCGTTGGGAGTAAGCTCATGGAGTGATATTAAGCCAGAAAAGTTAAGTCACATGTCGGCAGCTGTTGAGGTAACAAAATTTAGCTCCATTCAAATCTTTCATTAACATAAGTTGACAGGATCTGCCTATAATATTTGTCTAACAAATCTGTTCTGCAATGTCCCCTGTTTTGTGTTTTTCTATTGTGCAATATAATCTTCTCTAGTTTTTTCTTTCAGTTTTGCAATTTCTTTCTCTACTTTGTATTGCTTTCTCTGTTATGCTCTGTTTATTGCTTAACAGTTAAATGAGAAGTGTTCTAAAAAGCAAGAAAAGTGATCCTTAATCTTACACAATTAACATCCTAAAGGAATGAGGATAGTAAAAGAACTACATCTAATGAAATTTCCTAGTCTTCTTATCTTATTTACTTTAGAACTGCTGCTTATTATACTAGAAGAACATATCTTTTTCATTTTGTTGTCCTTTTTTTATTCTTCTCCCTTATCTTATTTTACTAGAAGAACATATCTTTTTCATTTTGTTGTCCTTTTTATTTTCCTTGATGAAGTATTTACGAGGTTTGTGTTATTTGACATGTTTGACTTTGATGTTAAGGGTGGGAAAGATGGCAATCCACCAGATTTGGCGACTATTTTCTTTGAGACTCGTAAGAAAGATAACAAGCTTGTTG
>NW_006239161.1:798988-829016 GCF_000226075.1 Solanum tuberosum
AATAATGAAGATGAAAGAATTCTTTGATGCTCAACAATCAAATGTACCACCTACAATATCGCCTGTTTCAACTGAATGACAACTGTTTTTCTACTGACCAAGTAAGTAAGAATATACCCGACTTTATTTTATTATAAGAAGGCTTTTAATACCTGACATGATAGTTCTGTCTCAATAGTCCCTCTACCATGTCCTCATCCTCTGCTAGCTCTTGGTTAAATGCTCTTTTTCAAGACTAGCTTCTTCTTCATTGGTCTCTGCGGCAGTGGCTATAGATATTTACCATCAGATTAAGACATTCATTAGTAGGACTCAATTTACTTGTTGTTGATGTGGAGGTTGCGCATAATTCTCATACCCGGCATAGCCTGCATAGGACATATTTGGGTCCTGAGTAGGTTGGGCATAACCATAGGCGTCATATCCTGGTGTATACCCATAATAACCACCACTCCACTGGTTTGGATAACTTCTGCCATAAAATTGCCAGCATGTTAGTTTTCTTATCACTGAATTGACTGGCATCTAAGTTACCAACGAAAAATCTGCAATTTACGTTGTTTAATATTAGTACAGTTCGAGAGAAACATTGAATGCTGATATAAAGAAATGTATTGACTATTGTATTAGTAGGGTCATCCTCATTTTGATTTTTAGTACTTTAATATCAAGCTGCAAATGACTGAACAAAGGTGAGGGTGGTTAGCAAAGATGTATGTGGTATGAAACACATCAAGTAGCTCACTGTGGTATGAATTGGCCTACTCTAAGGCCAAATGTAGGATTAAAAAAAGTGATAGAGCATGTCAAATAGGTTTTGGCTTAGGTTTCAAATGTAACAGTGATGTTTGGCATGCCCTAAAAACTATTAATCCTAAGGATCTAGAGAAAAATCCATGAACTGATGAGATTCAAGACTTCCCAGTTCATGTTCCTGCAGTGATGCCTCTTTAATTTCTAGTTGAATGTTTTATTAGTTCTTCTAATTGTATGTCCAACGGGATAGTTAACTCCCCCGGATTACTATTCTATCCCATAAGTTCTCTTGTGGTTTATACACAGGTGGTTCAATCGAACTTGCATTCCAGATTAAATATACAAGGTTTGATCGTCCAGAAAAAAAAGTAAAATCAACATCTCTGTCTGCATTATTGTCTGCACTGTTTGGGGGGACTTGGGAGGGTTGGGATGGGGATGAAAATATACAAGACCTGTTTCTGGACAATGCAAAATTACTGTCTGCATTAGCCCTGTTATAAGTTTCGAGATTATGTTTATTTCACATGAGATTTCTGCCCTGTTTTAGTGTTCATTGCAGTGGTTTTTTCCGACTTATTTTTCATTCCTGCTCGTTTCTAAAGCTATTGAGTCTATTTGTTTTCATTATCTGACAGATGTTATATATATATTTAGTTGTAAATCTTTAGAATAGATATTAGATTCTCGGTCAATGCATCTCAAATTTTTCTAATGGATTTTTTTTTCTTATTTTCTTGCAGCTTTTGTTGATGTTTCTGGATAACTCTCGATGAAGATTGGAACTTTTAATTTTTTGCCTAGCTTTTGTTCATTCTTCTATGCAAGATACAAGTTAATTTAGAAGAAGATGAATGAGCTCACTTTTAGATTGCTACAAATTTAATGCAAAACTTGATGCCATAGTCTAACTCGGATGTTAATTAGCTATGTTTTTTTGTTAAGAAAACATTGAAACATACATCATGGATGTCAACTAGATTATCGTAATTAATTATTTTCTTTATATATATCATCTTTTCGTAGCGAAATTTTTAGTAGCAATTCGATATTTGTTGAAATGTATTAGTGCTCCATCTAGGACAAAAATTATTCTGGTCTCTAAAGGCCAATAATGACCAGGCTTGTTGCTCATCTCTAATGCTATTCTAGGATGGGGTTGTTGATAGTCGCCAAAGCTATTCTAGGACGAGATAGTTCTTGTCTTTAAAGCAATTCTAAGGCCAGCTCTTTAATGGTCGCTAGAGATTACTAGGACCAGATCTATATCGTCTACTAAAGATTATTACGACTTAGTTTTTGGTGGTCCCTATAGAGTTTTTCCGACCTGAAAAACATATTTCCCAAAATATATTTGATCTATTTGAGACCAGAAATAACGTCCCTAAAGATATTGTCGCGACCAGGCGACCAGATTGGATCCTCGTCCCAAAAAGCTTTAACGACTGGATTCTTTGTCCCGTCGTTATTGGGCGATAGCGAAGGAAGCATTTAGGACGGGTGGTGACCAGATGTGTCAGGTCTCAAATGCTCATTTGGGACCAGATTTAGACTTTCAGGGACCATATTTCCCGTCCTTAGAGACTGTTTTTCTTGTAGTGTAAGGTTGACGTATTCGATGTTTACCGTGCTTTAAAATTGCCTTCTATCTATGAAGAGTTGTCTGTTATTACTGTGGTTGATCAAATAGTAAAATAACAAGTAGTTGTGCTTGCAGATCCCTTAGAGAGAGTCTTAACAGGTCATGAGGTAGATGGAGATACTGAGGCCCAAGAGATAGAAACATGTCTAAATCTGGCACTTGTGGAGACTCACAAGCGAAGAGTCGAGTCATTAGATCGTGAGTTAGGACCTCCACCAAAGCCGTCAATTGAAGAAGCTCCCAAGCCGGAGTTAAAAACTCTCCCTGCTCACCTAAGGTATGCATTTTTGGGTACTAATGAAACTTTGCCTATTATACTTTCTACAGAGTTATCTAAAACACAGGTTGATGCGGCATTGAGGATCCTAAAGTGGAGAAAGAAGGCGATTGGATGGCAGATGGCTGATATTCATGGGATTAGTCCAGCGTTATGTATGCACAGAATCTACATGGAAGAGGATCACAAACCAAGTGCACAACATCAACGTCGACTAAATCCTTTGATGAAAGAAGTGGTGAGAAATAAAGTAATAAAGTGGCTAAATGCTGGAATTGTTTACCCGATCTCTGATAGTAAATGGGTAATTCTGATGCAATGTGTTACCAAGAAGGGAGGTATGACTATGGTGAGGAACGAAAAGAATGAGTTGATTCCTACTAGAACAGTGACCGGCTGGAGAATTTGTATGGAATACCGGAAACTAAATGATGCTACCCGGAAAGATCACTAACCCATTCCCTTCATTGATCAAATGCTTGACCGACTAGCAGGGCAGGAGTACTATTGTTTCTTAGATGTGTATTTTGGTTACAACCAGATCTTGATTGCACCTAAGGATCAGGAAAAGACCACGTTCACTTGTCCTTATGGTACATATTCTTTCAAACGCATGTCATTCGAACTTTGCAATGCACCGACGACTTTTCAAATGTGTATGATGGCCATTTTTCATGATATGGTGGAACACTTTGTAGAGGTGTTCATGGATGATTTCTCCATCTTTAGGAAGTCTTTTGAGGTATGTCTTCGGAATCTTGATAAAGTACTTGCTAGATGTGAGGACACTAACTTAGTTCTCAATTGGGAAAAATGTTACTTTTAAAGTTTTTGGGGTATGTCTCCAGAATCTTGATAAAGTACTTGCTAGATGTGAGGACACTAACTTAGTTCTCAATTGGGAAAAATGTTACTTTTTGGTTAGAGAAGGGATTGTGTTGGGCCACAAGGTCTCGAAGTCTGGTTTAGAGGTTGATAAGGTCAAGGTAGAAGTTATTGAGAAATTGCCCCCTTCCATTTCTGTAAAAGGGGTGCATAATTTTATTGGTCATGTAGATTTTTACCAGCGATTCATCAAGGATTTTTCCAAGATTGCAAGACCTATGTGCAGTCTTTTGGTGAAGGAGGTGAAGTTTGACTTTGATGAGATTTGATTAAATGCTTTTGAGATGTTGAAGAGGAACTAAATTGAAGCTCATATCTTAATTGCTCCTGATTGGGAATTACCATTTGAACTCATGTGTGATGCAAGTGACGTAGCAGTGGGTGCAGTGTTGGGACAACGAAAGAATAAAGTGTTCCACTCGATCTATTATGCATGCAAGACCCTTGACTCTACACAAGCTAATTACACAGTGATTGAGAAGGAGATGCTGGCTCTAATGTTCGCCTTCGACAAGTTCAAATCGTATTTGGTAGGTACTAAAGTGATTTTTTAACTGACCATGCAACTATTAGGTACCTATTCAACAAGAAAGATGCTAAACCAACGTTGATTCGATGGATATTGCTTCTCTAAGAATTTGACCTTGAGATCAAAGATAGGAAAGGTACTGAAAATCAGATAGCGGATCACTTGTCTAGGTTGGAGGATTTTTCCCATGTGAATGAAAGTGAGAAAATTTGAGAAGAATTTCCGGATGAACAATTGATGGCATTAGATATCTCTCTAGTACATGGTATACAGACTTTGTGAATTTGATAGTAAGTGGAAAATGTCCTCCGGGTGCAACCACCCAACAAAAGAAATGCTCAACCATGATGCTAAGTTCTATATCTGGGATGAACCGTTATTGTTCAAACAAGGTGTGGACCGGGTAGTGAGAAGATGCATTCTGGAGTATGAGGTTCAAAAAGTGCTCGAAAGTTTTCATGCTAGCCCATATGGAGGTCACCACAGAGGAGAGCGCACGTCTCATAAGGTACTTCAATCTGATTTCTTTTGGCCCTCATTATTTAAAGATTTTATTACCTTTGTGAAGGCTTGTGATAAATGCCAAAGGTTGAGTACTATCTCAAGAAGACATGAGATGCTGCTAAGTAACATTTTGG
This sequence comes from Solanum tuberosum, assembly GCF_000226075.1. Taxonomy (NCBI): domain Eukaryota; kingdom Viridiplantae; phylum Streptophyta; class Magnoliopsida; order Solanales; family Solanaceae; genus Solanum; species Solanum tuberosum. The sequence goes on from NW_006239161.1 coordinate 803,716, forward strand.
AGGTGGAAATCTTTGATGTGTGGGGTATTGACTTCATTGGACCCTTCCCGCCATCTAGTGGAAACCAATACATTTTTGTGGCTGTAGATTATGTGAGTAAATGGGTTAAGGATATAGCTCTTCCTTCGAATAACTCAAGAATGGTATAAAGTGCATCAAGAAGCACATCTTCACTAGCTTTGCCACTCCAAGAGCAATCATAAGTGATTGAGGTAAGCATTTCATTAATCATCTAGTTAAAACCCTTCTTGCTAAGTATGGTATTTGTCATAAAGTTGCTGCTATAGCTTACCATCCTCAAACGAGTGGCCAAGTAGAGGTTTCGAATAGAGAGGTGAAACAAATTTTGCAAAAAACCGTGAATGGGCAGAGGAAAGATTGGTCTGAGAAGTTAGATGATGCATTGTGGGCATATAGGACTGCTTATAAGACACCCATAGGGACTTATCCCTATCACATAGTGTCCAGTAAAGCATGTCATCTTCCGGCGGAATTGGAACACCAAGATTATTGGGCAATTGAGAAGTAGAACTTGGGCCCCGAGCTGGCCGGTAGAAAGAGAGTAGATCAATTGCATGAACTTGAGGAGTTTAGGCTTCATGCGTATAAAAATGCCAAGCTTTACAAAGAAAACACGAAAAGATGGCATGACAAGCACATAGTTACTCATACTTTCACTCCGGGAGAAAATGTACTACTCTTTAACTCTAGATTGAGGTAATTCCCCAGAAAACTTAAATCTAAATGGATTGGTCCTTTCGAAGTGGTAAGAAATACACAACATGGGGCTGTTGAACTTAAAGATGAGACTGGCCCTACGTTCTTGGTAAATGGGCAAAGGGTGAAAAACTACTTTGGTGTAGATTCGGATCGTGATCGGGAGGCTCTTGAGCAAAATGATGAATGATCCAAGTTGTGTCGTGCCGCGACGTTAAATCAAGCGCTACATGGGAGGCAACCCATGAACAATATGTAATAGATAGGTAGTTCGTGTTTGAAATTTTGATTTTTATTGTTTTAGAATAATTTAAATTCGTAAAATCTAGGAAATTCTTTTAGTTCTTAGTTTTAGCTAAATATAATATTTCATTATTTGTAACTTAGCCTATAATAGTGGAAAAATGAAAAAAAAAATAAAAAAATCAAATCACTGAAGCCAGGCGCACTGGCTGGCGCGCCGCGCATGGCTTGTGCAATCAGGGATGGTTTTTGGGCGCATCCATGGCGTGTTGCCCCTCCATCGCGCCTGCCTTTTGCAGGCTGGCGTTCTGGTTGGCGGTTTTTGGGCGCGCATCCATGGCGTGTTGCCCCTATCGCGTCCCCTCCCACATTTTGAAAAAAATCCAGGTTTCAACCCGGATAACCTGACCCACCCCTCCATAACTCCCTAACACTAACATTTATCCCCCATTCTCGTGAATCTCAACCGACCCAACCCCTAAATTTCCTCATTTTTTCTCAATTCTTCTTCCCTAACTCTTCTTCTTCCTCTATTAAACTCCCAATTCCTCCATTAAAACCTTTCCCATCTCCCAAAACCAACTCTCTTTCTTCCCTCCTCCACCTATAAAAACCAAAACCTCCACTTCACCCACTTCCTTTTTACTCCGACTCTACTATTCTCCATTTTTCTTCTTCTTCTTCTCCTCACCCATTGCCCGAATGACCCCCCCCCCCATTTTTCTATGTTTTTTTATATTCTCCATTTTTCTCTTCTTAACAGGTTACAATGGCTCCAAAAGCAAACAATGTGGCTGGTTCTAATCTGAGTAGGAAGGGTGAAGCATCCGGGTCTGATGTGAAGTTCAATGCTACGATACTAAATAAATTTTTGGGGACCCCAAATTGTGATTCTGATGACTATAATACATTGAAGGATAAACCTCCTTATAGGGATATCCGACATACTTTATGTGGGGTAGAGTCCACGGCTAGGTTGGAGCATAGCAAGGATACTGGGAGGCATAATACCCTCTATTTTGCTAATTTCAATCAATTTGCTAGGGTGTGGTTAAAGATAGCGTGTAGTGTGCTACTACCCGCGAAACATCTGATAGAGGTAACATCTTTGGCATGAATATGCATCAGCGGTCTATTCTTATTCTAAGGACTCATGGAGAATTTTAAAACCTAAAGGATCACTCTCCTTCTATACAAATGTGAGAAACACATTAAGTACTGCTTATTTGAATGGAACTTATTACTGGCTGCTACGAGGGGGTGACCGTTGTGATTACACCATTCTTTTATTTGACTTTGGGAGTGAGATATTTGAAGAGGTTGAAGGGCCAGATTGTAACTTTGTTTATACTTCTGTGTTGGGTTTCATGTTCATGGATGATTCCATTTCTATCGTGAACTACAACTGATGTATATTCTTAATTATGATATATGGGAAATGATCCAACCAGGTGTCTGGAACAAATTTTTTACCTTTGAATGCATCAGACTGATTAAGTCGTGTTATGCTAGCTCTCTCATTTTCCCAGATAATGTTTCTCATCTGGTCTCTTATAATGTCCAGACTAAGAAAATGAGGCATTTAGGATTTCAACATTCAAGCTTGGGAATAGGTGAAAAATGTGGTGGTTGTGGGGTTTTTTTATTATAAGGAGAGCTTAGTAAAATCTTACACAACGAGATGATTAAGAGTTGGTGGATATATCGTCCGTTGAGCTCATAAACTTGTTCACTCAACTTCTAAGTTCTATTTTATGCATTACATGTTTGTAATTGATCTTATTAAGTATGTAAAATTACCTGAGCAGATGATATATAGCACATTTTCTTATCCAGCCTACTTGTTTAGTTTTCCGTCGTTAGGTCTTATGGTCTGTGAGTTTGATGCTTGCTGCAAATTAAAGATATGACTTATATAATCTTTCTAAACAATTTGATCAACTCAAATGAATTTGTTTCCTTTACTCTATTTATGATGGTTTGAGTGTTGCAATTTTCATGATGAGCGCTTTGTAGAATTAACTTGTTAATTAGGAGTTCTATTGAAAATCCAGCAACAAGAAAGTGTTTCAAAAGTAATACAAATAGGGAAAATTATTGTTGCAAGTGTAAATAACTCAAATCATGTATCTATATCATTCACAACAATCATGTTACCCTTGATAATAAACGATACATAAATCTGTTGTTGTGGTGCATCTCTTGCACCAATCAAAGTGTATAGTCGTCGAACAATGTTGTTTAGTTCAGGTCCATCAATATTCGATACAAATGTTTGTTTCTTATCTTTGCTTTTTCAATTTTGATAACATCTACGCATGTTACTGTTATAATACGTAATTTTAAGGTTTCATTAATTAATATTTTTTGCATTCATTTTAAGTACTATTTTACAGTACTAGGGTTGAACCCATCAAAAACTATAAAAGAACCTTTTTTTTCTCTTTAATTTACTAGTTTGGGGTTTTCTCTTGATCAAACTACTGTGGTGCACCGATAATTTTCTTGAAGATTTAGCAAGGGAGATTTTTCTGAGATTGCCTGTGAAATCCTTGTTGTAATTCAATGAGTTTGGAAGAACTGGTACACTCTTATCAAAACCCCTGAGTTTGTTCAACAACATTTAAAGAATTTAATTACAAGTACTCAATATCTTAGAACTTCCGGAGCCAACAATACTAGACGTCATAGAAATGAAATGGACATTGATCTAGGTCGCATGGTAGAAAGATGCAGTTTTGTGTAAGTATATAAGTCATAAGTGGAATTGTTGTCTCTGTCGACCTTAGTAGTTTTTTACTTTTTGATTGTACTGTCTGAAAGAAAAAAATATTGATTGAGTATAATTTAATGTTGTTCTAATGAAACAAATGAATAGAAAAAAAATGTTACTAATTTTAATGGAATTTATAATGTGATAACCTTATACACATATTTTGATGATATAGATATATTTCATAACAACCTCTTAAAAGATTATCTATTTATATTGTAAATAAATTTTAAATTATAATGATTTAAAAAATCATTAATGACAATCAAAATTCATTTATCTACATTAAAAATAGATAATATATAAGTTTGTCACGACCCAGGGGTACCCTCTAGACGTAACACGGCGTACTTGACCCCGAAGGGGTCGCATACAAGCCCTTAGCATAGTCATACACATAAAGCCATAAGAATGATGCGGAAAAATTTAAAACTTTTACAATCGAAAGTCAAACTCTTTTTCATAACGAAATAAGAATCTAGACTTGTCTCAATCACCATCTGAAACATAGGAATACAATCTTAGGGACATAGCCCTTTACATCAATAGTCTTGAATATACAAAATACAATAGAAACTAGAAACAATAACATCTTGTCCTCGAACTTGAGGACTCACCAAACCTACGGAATAGTCAACCCAAGCTTCACTTGAAGGAAATATTACGTCTCAACAATCGGAACCTACACTCATAGTAAATGTAAAAGAAATGGGTTAGCACAAAAAGTACTAAATATGGAAGCATGCACAAAATCCTTGAAATATGATATAAAGGACATTTTAGTTAAAAAGTATGCATTTGTCAAGTTTGGAAATAAACATGCACATTCAACGTAAAACACAAGCCATAATCACATTTATCCTCAAATCATAGTGAAACCATTACCTTAGAAACCCTAAGGAACACTTGTGCAATGTATAGTTAACATCCCATAATACCAACCATACTAAGTACTCATTTGAAGCCACCTTAGTCACACATAAAACCTTTAGACCTCATCATAATCAATAGTCATAACTAAGGAAATAGTCATGTACATTACTTGAACATAAGGAAAGTCATTCATAGCAACTATCTAATTCAACATACATGCATATATTCATGTCTCATCATAACATAAAGAAACCATCCCACAACATCCTACTAAGTCTACTTGTTTAATGTAAAAGTGAAGTCCCACACCCCCACTCGTACTAAGTAAAACTCATCAAGAAGTCATAGTATAGTTCTTGTCTTATTCATTATCTTATCATATAGGGAAGAATAGCCATAACCGACATAGACCATGTGAGCGACGTGGAATCCGGTGTCATGTAACCCCACACCTAAAGAAGGTGTCCTACTTGCCTAAGGTAGAACTGAATGTATTAGCTTTTAGGTGGATCCACTAGCTAAAGACCTATGTTGGCACATAGTTATGGGATAGGAATATTGCTTTTAGAAACCCGACCTATTGTATTGGCGGAGGAGCTTCCATCTCATGAGAATAATCTAGATGACCCGACCTATTGTATTGACGGGAGGGCCTCTACTTCATTGACCATATCCACTCGGTGCTAAGCATTATTTCCCAAATTATATATAATTAGTCTTGAATTTCATTTACATATGTGAAGTAATACTTTGCCCTTCATTCAATACAACCCATAAAATAGCTCATAGATTCAATAAAGTGAAAATGTACTTTCAACCTTAGAATCAACATTAACATGTGAGTAAACCTTTCACATTATTGTTCATAGTGTTTCATGAGAATAGCCTTTCAATCAACAGAACAACACTATCATCATCCTAAACAATCCATACATAATCAAGTGTAAGGGTAAGGGAAGAATGGCCTTTCAACAATACCTCAATTTACACATTAGTCATTGGATCTTCACTTTCTAAGTGAATCATGAGTTTATACACCACATTCATCAACATGTACAATCCTTCATAACTTACCCTTCAAGGATCATGAATCATGTAACACAATCACACCTAGAAATACTACATTAGGCATGATTAAAATAAGATTCAATAACTAAAATTTCATAGACATCATTCATAGTATTCATCTTGCATCAATACATCCATCACAAATTCATGAAATTGGGGTCATGGGGTAATTCATGGGTTCATGGAAAGTTTTACTATAAAATCACCATTAAACATCAAATCATCCATAATATAAGACAATTAACCCGATGAAATTATTTTTAGGAAGAACCCATGGCTAGAATGAAAACTCTAGTTTTTGAACAATTTACCAATTTCGAAATTAAGAGTTGAAGGGCTTTATAGAAGGAAAGTTTCCATAAATCAAGACTCCCATACCTTGATTGAAGCTTTAACCATGAATTTGAGTGAAGAAGATGGATTCTTGAGCCCTATTCTTCAAGTTCTTGAGCTTCTTCAATGGAGGAACTCTAGAGAGAGAAATATTGGAGTGGAGAGGAAGATGAACTTTTTATTTGAAGTGGGTGTTTGTGAAAGTGATTTACTATGGGGAGTATTTTAATATAAAAATAACTTATATAGTTATTTAGAAATAATATAAAATATACCCACTTCTTAATTTAACTTAAAAATAATATTTACGAAAACGCCCCTTTCCCACATGGACTTCCCAAATAAAACTAATGCAAAGTCCAAGGGAGCTTTTAAGGTCCTTGAAGTGGTCCACTAGCCTTGGATTGTGCCTTTAGCTTTTTAAAGCTAAGGCATGTCCATGAGGGTGTTTAATAACTTCAAGTACCTTATATATTTTTAATTAAAGGTAATGTAGAATATACCCATTTAATTTGGACTAAAAATAAAAATTACGAAACTACCTTTAATCCACCCGCCCCCCACGTGGACAGCCCTAAAAAAAACAAAGGCAAGTACCAAGGGAGCTTTTAAGGTCGTCCTTGGAGTGGTTTGCCAGTCGTGGACCCTCCCTTGGACTTGTGCCTTAAGCTTTTTAAAGCTAAGGCATGTCCACAAAGGTGTACACGGGAAGCGGACCCTCACTTGCACACATGCACTGCCTAGGCGCGCTTGGGCAGCCCCCACGCGAGGTGTTCCAGGTGCAGTGGGGTCCTCCACGGTCCTTGGACCTTCACGTGGACTAACCTCATGCAAAAATTGGCTAAGGCAAAGTCCACGAGGGACTTGTACGGGCAGTGCCTTTCACTGGCCTTGAAGCCTCACGTGAACTTGCCTCCTTGCCTATACGACTAAGGCATTGGTTCAAGGAGGCTTCTAAGGGTGGTGAAGGCTTTTACCTTCCTTGAAGCCTACCTTGAACAATTCCTTTTGCCCACACGGCTAAGGCAAAGTTCAAGAGTGCTTCTAAGGGTAGTGAAGCCTTTCCTGTTCCTTGAACCCTCACTTAAACTTGTACTTGGTCAAATTTTAGGACTATTTCATAACTCCAATTTATGCATAAACTTTTAAGATTCATAAGTTAGGATCTAGTTTCAACTATCAATTTTCCGGGTGTTACAATAAGATATATGCATAATTACATAAACATTCCCTTTTAACTTGGCTTGAACTATCATATACGCCGTCCCACTTTGGGTGTGCGCAAGTAGATACTCAAATTTATATAAACTTGAACAAATAGACACAATTTTTCTACATGATATATTCGCATGGGATACACTTGAACTGCTTAGTATTATGTCATGTAACATATTATGTGTAGGATGTGTAAGTCTATTTGTTTAACTGTATAAAAGTTTAAATGTCTATTTGTGCCCACTCATAAGTTGGAAAGCATAAATGTCAGCTGAAGTCAAGTTAAAGAGCACGTTAATGTAATATGTCTAGGAGATAAGTGAAACTTAATTATGTATTGTCATGCCCCGAGGCTACCCCCTAGACGTAGCATGGGACCTAGGATAACGAGTGACGCCAAGCTAACCCTGAGTGTAGCATATATCAAGCATGTTGAAAATATAACTAATTAAATCATATACTTTGCGGAAGCTAAAAACAGTGGATAGCTGAAACGGGGAAAAACCCAACAAGTCTGAAAGTAAATATAAATAATAAGAATTCAGTGATGACTGAAACAACCACTTAACAACTTGAGTTGAATCTACTACTATGTCTGAAAACTCTCTACTGAATTGAGTTATTGGGACATGCCCCCAGCTAACTCTGACAAAACTAAAAACTGGAAATAAAGACTAAAATAGAAAGCATGTCTATTGTTCTCTAAGTATGTGGACTCACCACTGAAGCTACTGAAGTTTAATCGAGAATCGATCTAGGCATGATCTGGATGTTTAGTGCCTCAACCTACATCATGAAATGATGAAGCGCAAAGTATGCGTCAGTACTTGGAATGTACTGAGCATGCAAGATATAGATATGCTAAGATGAACAAAGTATATAAGTTGAAAAATGCATAACTAAGCAATGACATAATCTGAACAAGGATATAGATATGTATTGAAGTATGACTGAAAACTGAACTAAATGATATGGCCAAGTACTAATCACGAAGATAACATGTTGAACTGTATATTGATGTAAATGCTGAAAACCTGGTCGATGCAATAAGAGTCTAACTGTGGGAGCTACTATTAATCAACATAAAACACGTGAGCAAAATGTGGAGTCCAATGTGTACTCAAGAGGACCCAATATACCTTGCCAGGGGTATAAAGGCATGAATGTGGCGTGATCACTTAAACTGATGCCCAACTGAGGGGACTTATAAACCTATGTGGGAACGTAGTTCTGAGACTTTGAGGGTACGCTGAACCCTAGTCCAACTTGGTGCTAAGTCTACTCCCAATTGAATATTCATGAAACTAAAATGCACTAAATACTGAATAGCTCAAAATACTGATATGCTAATTGAGAATGCAACATTTATATACTGAGAATATAACATTCAAAATCTGAGCATGAATTTGTGTCTGGTTGGCCTAGCAAGTATAATTCATGAACTAGGATAAATTTACACAAGCTAGGGTTCTTAGTGCTATGCATGGAATTATACTACATTATCAAGAAACAATTTATTTAGATCAAAGGAAACATAATCACAATAAATCTTGAAAATTTAGAAACCTTAGGTTTGAACAGTTAATGAGAATCTAAAGAAGTAACTGAATTTTAGGGACCTAACAGGTGAAAGGTACCCACTAGTGAAATCCTACATACTTGGTGACGAAATCTACGGAGAAATCCTTTGGATTTCCGAGCATAACTTCAAAGAACACTCTTGCTTGTTCTTGGGAGAAGCGGTCAACTTTTTCCTCTTCTTTTCACTCTAAGTTGGGTGATTTTCGAAGAATGAAAGTTCTGGGTATTATTTGACTAGATTATTAGTCTTAGACTGAGTAAAACGACGTAGTTTAAGTGCCCAATGCATAGGGGAAAAGACCAATGCGATCCTGATTTAAATGTTGCTGAAGTGACTTCAAGAGGAGCTTCACTGCCTGTCATGATGACCAAGGCCCGTCTAGTAGCTCGTGAAGATGCCCTGCCCAACATAGCTTCACCAAAACGGGCATAACTTTTTACTCCAAGCTTGGAATGAGGCAAACTTGGTGGCGTTGGAAAGAGTACTCATAGATCATTAATTGGATAGGTCATGGACCACCTAATTCATTTTTTTCGGAAATATATGGTCATTTAAATTTGACCCAAATCTTAAAGTCTGTCAAGCTTCTTTCACGAGCCACTTCATGGCTCATGTGAAAGCTCCACGGACCGTTTAGTAGTCGGTGTTCCTTCACAGTAGCCATGGTTGTACTGTGTCCCTCTCATGGGCCACTTCATGGACCATATGGAGCTTCACGGACTGTTTAGTGGTCAATGGCCTTTCACCTTTTGTTGGGTGCACAACCACGAGCAGGGTGATAGGTTGTGGTCCTCTTCACGGCCCGTGGACCCCTTGCATGGTTTTCCCATCTCTTTTGTTCAATTTTAGTTTTGATTTTTGAGGTGTTACAATATCTCCCCCTTGGGGTCATTCATCCTTGAATGAAGTCTAAACAAGCTGAATTTGGAGGAAAGAGATGAAATCCCTACTAACTTAATACTAGAAAGTGATATCTAGCTGAACTGAGTTCCATAAACATGCAAATATGCTGGATTGCTATGATAACTAAGGGAACATGAAACTAATACTAAATTACACAACAGTAAACTGGGAGATTGGAGATGAACTATTATTTCAAGCTGAAACTAAATAGGAAGGAAAGAGGTGAGGATTCTTGACCATCATGGTTGTTTCTGCTTCCCAAGTAGCTCCCTCTAAGGACTGATTCCTTCACAAAACCTTTACTGAAGCGACTTCCTTATTTCTCAACCTACAAACCTAGCGGTCAGGAATTTCAACTGGAACTTGTTCATAGGTGAGGCTATCCTTCACATTCACATCCACACTCTCTAAAGGTACTATCGATCAGCCACACACTTCTTCAACAAGGAAATGTGGAAGACCGGGTAAACCGCTGCTAGTTCTGCTGGAAACTCTAACTCATAAGTCACATTACCAACCCATTTTAGGATTCAGTAAGGACCTACATACCTGGGACTAAGCTTTCCTTTATTGCCAAATCTCATCACCCCGTTCATGGGTGACAGTTTCAGGAAACCAATCATCGATTTCAAACTTTAAGCCCTTCTCCTTACACATGCATGGGATTTTGACGACTCTGAGCTATCTTTAGTCTATCTCTGATGAGTTAAAACTTTTTTCATAGCCTCATGAACCAAATCTGGCCCAATCAAGGCTGATTTACCTACTTCGAACCAACCAATCGGAGATCTGCATCTACCCCCATATAGTACCTCATAAGGGACAAATGAATACTAGAATAGAAGTTGTTATTATAGGTGAACTCTATGAGAGGTAGGTGGTCATCCCAATTACTCTTTAAATCGATTACGCAAGCTCTCAACATGTCCTCTAAGGTCTGTTGTCTTAACTATCACCCAAATGGAGTCATGCTGTCTGCGAGTACGAGGTAAACCCGTAATGAAGTCCAAGTTTATCACTTCCCACTTCCACGTGGGAATGCTAATCTCATGACTAACACCTCTTGGTTTTTTATGTTCTACTTTAACCTGCTCACAGTTAAGTCACTTAGCCACACAATCTGTGATGTCCCTCTTCATGCCATTCCACTAATAGACTTCCCGTAGATCACGGTACATTTTAGTGGCACCCTGATGAATATAATATCTAGAATTATGGGCTTCTCTAAGAATCTGCTGTCTTAACTCACCCACATTTGGAACATATAAACGACCTTGTTAACGAAGTATACCATCTCCCCCTTGGGAGAAAACCTTAATTTTTTGCTGATGAACCGCACCTTCAAACGGAAGTAATATAGGATCGCTATCCCGTTTTTCCTTAACTTCCGCTACCAATGAAGATTCTGATCCATTCTGAATTATTCAAAGGATAATTAGCCTCTTTCTATACTTTAAGTTCCACAAAATCACAAGAAAAGAGTATCAAATTAGTGCAAATCCACCACTCATCACCTACCACAATTGGGAGTCTAACTACATCATTGAGAGGGGATACACTGAACCAATTGTGGAGCATTGAGTTTTCATCTTGTTGAGTAATCAAGAAAGGTTTATAGGTATATTTCTATCCTAGATACAAATCAACCCTAGTTTCTATAGAAGATCATGCTGCTCTTGTCCACATTCAATCCTCATATTCCTCTCCCCAGTTTAAATTAGACAATGAATTTATGTCAATGGTGACCAATCATAAAATACTAAAACAAGAATAAAAGAGGAAATTTATGTGATAACCAACTTCCATCCATAATATTCAATACTAAACAATCGTAAGTAGCTACAGCCCCGGAATAAGAGAAATTAGCTACTCATAATTTGATTCTCAATCTTTGATCATTCAATAATCATATGAGAAATCAATGGATGAAAAGAGTAGGAATGAACAATAAAATTGAAGTGCAAATTCATCCAAGTCGTCGTTCTCCATAAACCATAAAAAGAATAATTAAATTAACAAAACTCAAGTATATTTATAGTTGGAAAAAGATCGGCCGAAAATTGGATTGTAGGTACGTGATGCAAAGTCGATACGGACCTGCCTTACTTCCTAAAATCCTCCTCTCAGGATACATAATCCTCTGTCTCAGCAACCTCAGAAGTGAATAATGAATTCCCTCTCCGTAATGCGGAGAGGATACAGAGCTAGAGATTTTCTCAATTTGAACTTCATTTCGCTCCTTTGCAACTTTGTCTTTTGTGCTTTTGTTATTCGACCCACAATCTCTTCACTTCCTATTACTTTTGTGCCTCTTCCCTTGCTTCCAAACCTGCAAACAACTAATCACATTGGTTAATCACAATGCATTAACACGACCCAAAAATTATTGATACAATTGGAAAGTGTCCTTGAACTTAGCTAAAGTATAGATTTTATTTGGATTCTAGGCATATAAATATGCCCAATATCATGACCTATTGAAGAAAGGGGAGGAAAAGATAACAAATAAATAACTGACTAATTTATAATCCTTGAGGGACATATTCACAATTTAATTTTCATTATTTCATGTAGTTAAAAGATAGGTAAAATAATATTCTTATTTGTGTTTGTCCACCTTTGGAAGGATTATTAAGGCAATATTAGAGGAATTTTATATTGCAACTCTATTACAAGTTTTAGCAATAATGAAATTAGATGTGCTTTTTGAGGAATTGCAACTCCATTACATGTTCTAAATTTCATATAAGTTGAGATACAAAGGAAGTTGAGTGCCGGACAATGTTAAATATGAAAATAAATTGGGGTAGCCGCATTGCAAGAAGCATCAGCATTATCAAAAAAAATGTTTTGTGGCTAGCGAATTAGTGTCATCGGCGGTGAATGAGTTTGAATTGGAGGACTTGCTAAGACACCATTTAATCCAAATAATTTTTTCTTCATATGTTATTTTATCAAACTTCAAGAGATGTGCTTTTGAATTTTTATTAAATTGATCAAGTACACAGCGAATTCAATAAGATGCACAACATTTGTTAGTGTATGCAGAAATCTTATAAGAGAAACACTCGAAATTGATGAATAAATTGTTTATATTTATTTTTGGAAAGATGAATAAAATGTTTATATCCGAGGATTCACAACTAAGGTGATGAAAAATCAAGAGTAAAACGAAGGATTAATAATAAAATGTATTTAGACTTAGAATTAAATCTTTTTAGTTGTAGGACTAAAAAACTATTATAATTAATCTTTGGATAAAATATTCTTGATAATTTAGTGTACTCACTTGAAAACAAAATCAATATGATCATGGATAAGCTTATTGAGGTAGTTCACCACTGCGCGAAGCGTGGGTGATTTACCTAGTGTATAAATAATTACTAATGAAATTATTCTCTTATAACTATATATAAGAAGGAAAACAAAGGATGAAAGAAATTTTTTCTTGATTGGGTAGAAGTGAAGATGATAATATTCAAGAAACCATTTAACAATATTTATTGCTAATAAAACTAAAATCTCTACTCATTAAAAATAGGACAAAGAATTCTAAACAACCAACTAATATCCCTAAGAGTTTTTCAAGAATGATACAAAGCTTTAGTCAGGACAGTAGCATTATTATAAGGAACTAAAGAAGATGGTTAATTGATGGAGATAAAGTTTAAGCATTGGCAATGAAGACTCTGGCAAATATTTTGTGAAATCGTCAAGTAAATCTGGACGATCATTGAGACATATGGCAACCTACACATAAAATAAAAGATAGTCACAAATTAAAACATCAAGATCATCTAATAATATTTATGTATCCAAATTAAAATTGACTAATATCGTCATGGTAGACATCATTGATGTTCTTGTTGTGCTCCTCTTTGTACATCTTCAGAACGTCTAAGAAGGATTTGTACACATGATCATCATTTTGAAAACGCTCTTGCACAAAATTATAACTGCAATATTGAAGTTAGAACTCAAATTTCCAGGTGTTTTAATCTGAATACTCCAAATTCACATTAAAAACTAGTAATATTTCAAAATACACACTTTTTCTTGTTCTTTTAGTCTTTAAATTAACTTTATAAGATACAACGGAGAAGCTGCAAATTTTGTCAAGGGTGTTCAGAACTTTAGTATATATCTTTAAAAAAGTGTTTTAACCCGTATACACAGTATTATTTTTTATATGTACAATATAAATTTTCTAGGAAGGATGTTCAAGTGACCACCCTTGGGTCAATGTAACTACACCATCGATAAGACAAGTGCTTAAAATACAAATTTTATGATACTAATTGTCATGAGATATACGTACAATGCATGTACATGATAAACAAAATGAGAAGATAATTATTAACTAAATGAGAAGACAGAAGAATAACCTTTACTTTCTTCACAAAGGTGACAACTTCTTCTAGATTAATTCTTTGTGGAGGATCCTCATCTTGATCATTGTCTTGCTCTTCATCCCACTTAGCAAGAAATTCAACTACAAAAGCAATAACGAATCGAATAAAAATTGATTTTCACAATGAAATTTACTATCATGACTTACCAACTCGTTCATAACGCTCTATAAATTCATTGAAACCCTCCATAATCTCAGGATATTTTCCAAGTGTATTAGCAACCTGAAATGAGTATCTTTCATGCTTTCAAATCTATCATATTCTTAAACAACAATAACCACACCAACTTGTACATCATCATAGTTGTAAAAATTTATTCCTTACAATTGGTGTTCAGTGTACCGCTTGTCTAGCCTATGATTTGCAACCAAACCATTGATAGAAGAAATTGTAAACAAAGATTATTGTCATAAAGGATTAAAAAAAATGATAGATTAGATGCATGATACACATACCAATCTTTGTAACTGCTCTCTTGTAATTTGATAGATTAGATGAATGATACACATACCAATCTTTGTAACTGCTCTCTTTTAATTATTTCCTTGCTATAAATATAAAGACATTTTAGGAATGCCTGATAATCAGCTGGACTTCTTACTCTTTCCTTTACCTTTTCGCAAAAAATGAACTCTTTGCCGTGTGTGTCTGACAAAATTAATCAATTTATATTAAAAATCATACTAATCAAATACAGATTTTCAAACAATGCTAACCATGAACTCACATTTCAGTGCATCTTTGTTTTGATTATCAGGTTCTTTATAATCCTCATTGTGAGTTTTTTTTACCCATATTCTCTTTTTCAGCACTCATCCTTTGTTGCTCTTTATGCAACCTCATTAATATTTTATTGTTGTCCAAATTAGTACTTGAATTTAACAAGAACATAGTGCACTCATCTAGCAAATCTAGATGTTCATTGAGAAATATGGCAACCTACACATACAAAAGTAACAAAAACAAAAGCATGAAGGTTGTTGTGTATATAACATCTGTCAATCCAAATTATAAATGCTTTATCACATCATGGTACACCTCTTTGATGTCCTTGTTCTCCTTCCTATACACACTCAAAATATTTATGAAGGATTTGTAGTCATGATCATTTTCTAAACGTTTCTGCAAGAAGTTACAAGTGAGTAAGTTAAGATTAAAGTTTTCTGAAGAACAAAAAGGCAGACAACCTTTATTATTAAAATAATAAGATAAAAAATAACTAACCTTTATTTTGTTCACTAAACTGATTGCTTGTTCAAAGTCAAATTTACTAGCATTAGAACCACATTCATCTTTGCTAGCTCTGCGAGTGCCACCTCCTCTTCCGCCCAAACCAATTTCACGAACCTGTGATTGATCATACCTAATTCATCCGATAAAAAGAAAAGGCATATATACTAGATTAAATGGTCAATGTATTTCTGTAATTATAGGTGTGATCTAATAATAAATTAAGTGGGTGAAATTATGGAAGATTGGAGCTCAAATGCTTGAAGTTTTACAGCTTATTGAGGCTAATGTGTATAACTAAATGAGATAAAATATTTTAATTGGTTACGATATCTATATAATTAATACTTAAAAACAACTTTAAAAGGTTTTCTAAAATTTGAACTGAAAGTCTTAAATATGGACACTTTATCATATGTTCAAGTGGAACAAGTTGTAGTTTGAGTGTCTAGGTGAATTAAATTTACTTACCACTTGGGTATAATTAAAGGAGCATTCATATTTATAATGATTAACATATCTATGTAATTGACACTTAAAACACACAAACAAAAGTTTTTAGAAATTTTAAATTGAAAATGTCTAATAAAAATATTTTATCATGCGTTTCTTAGCTAAAGTGGAACAAGTTGTTATTCGAGTATCTAAACAAATTAAGGCAACTTGTATTGTTCTCAAATTCAAGTAGTGGTTAATATACATTTTCATTCACTTTAAATCAATGTTTAACTTGGGAAAAAAACATTAGTGGAACAAGTTGTTATTCGACTATCTACACAAATTAAGCCAACTTGTATTGTTCTCAAATTCAAGTAGTGGTTAATATACATTTTCCTTCACTTAAAATCAATGTTTAACTTGGGCAAAAACCAAAAGTTTATGATAGTCATGTACATAAAATTCACTAGAGAGAGAGCTTACGATTCTCTAGGGGAAGAACTAAATAACCTCTTAAATAGAGGGTTATCAGGTACATCATCTTCAAATCGCTTCATCCTACAAAAATAGAACAACAACAACATTTTACGGTAAAAAAGATACAAAAAAAGAATAAAAAAGACATGCTCCATTCTCTAAAAGATCTCACCTTGTAAAGAAGTAAAGACAAAAGTCTTAGTAGATCTATCAACAAAAAAGGAGCTAAATCAATGATTTAGATTAGTTTCTCTACCTTTTTTCTTTCCCCTCAGAAGAACTACAACACACACACAAGGTGAGGCCAAAAAATAAATTTAGAAAAAAAGTGTTGTTGTATATCTTATGTAAAGAGTCTCAATTTGCATAAAATATCATGTACTTACAATATCTGACTATGCACATTTATATATAGTCTCAAAAATTTGATTGATGTGCAAAAAAAGGTAGAATTTTGAAATTGACTCAAAATTAGGGTAAGGTGTGAACATTTTTAATTTCAAGATTGAGCCCAAATTTTGAATTTAAATTTCAAAATCATACTTACTAATTTTCATAATAAGAAATTGGACTATTTTAGATTATACTTTATAACTCTAGATTGCATTTGCTTACAATTAAAAATTTATTAATATTTCAAAAAAGAACAATTGATAAAAAATTTAGCATTTCTGGAAAAGTTATAAATTTGTGGTCAATGTAGTTTATCTCAATATGAATTTATGTGACTTGGTACAAAATACCAAAATCGTTGAGCATTTAATTTTTAAAATTTTGCCCCTCATTTTGAAATTATTGCATAGAAGTATGTCTTTTTATCTATGAAATAATATTCCTTTGGAGAAATCGGACATTATTCAAAGAGTTTTTCCATTGACGATTGATTGTTATTTCCTTTTGTTAAAAAGAAACCTTTCATTTATTTGCAGAATTAGATATATTGAAGTTATACAAAGAATATAATAAGGCGGTATAAGATATTTGAAATTATATATGTCACTCAATTTTCCTCAGGTTATGCTTGTAACACCTCGTAATTTTACTCTTAAAATCCAAATTGGTAGTCGTAAGAGTATCAACTTGGGTCGGCTGATATACTACTTATTAATATATATTACGGTTCATTCTTAAGTATTAGAAGTGCTTTGGATGTGAGTTAAGGTCATAATGAATCATTAGCACAAAGTCGAGCTGAAAGGTTCCCTAACGATTAAGTTTTTCGTGTAAGTTCATTCAAGTATAAAATTCAATCAATCATACCTCCTAATATATGAAGAATTTTGTTGCTTAATAGCAACCAAATGAAAGGCCTTGAAGTCTTCTTTCAACCATTTTGACTGTACATCGATCCAAGTTATGTCCTAAAAATTATGCCTATTTTTATGGGCAATACTTAATCTACGCGAACCAGTGCAAAGTGGAAGTGTGTCTTGCAGCAAGGTCAGTGTTACTATTAAGGTAGCGTGAAGTGCTGCTTGAACTAAGCTTCTTCTACGTGACCACGCACGTTACTTCATAATTCTCTTAGTTTTCTCTTATTTTCACGTTTAGGAGGGGTATTTATATCTTTCCTCATCCCAAAGCCCCAACCCACGAATATTAATTTCTGCCCAAAGACAAATTCAATCAATTTTCATTATTTCAACTCTCTCATTCTCAAAAAAAAAAATTGCACTCAATAACTTCAAAAAAATAGAAAAGCTAGGGTTTCAAGGCTTCCAAGCAAGTTCTGCTTAAAGCTTCTTGAAGAACCTTGTTCTTCCAAGTATGTAAGGCTACTCATAGTGTTGTACTAAGTTCGTCCTCACACCCTACATCTAAATTTAGTCAGTAAAGAGATATGTTTAGGGTTCTATCCAAAGTTCCATGATATTCTGAGTTCGGTTTGTGTTTCTTATTCTGAGTTCTGATTTCTTAATTATTGAGACTGCGATCTTTTATGCATTTTGATTCTTGAATCGTTGCTCATGATTTCATTATTACATGAACCCTAATTTCTGAAGTTGTAATTGAAAAGTTCTTATAAGAATATCCATATGCATTGAATTTGGATTTTAACGTGAGTCCAAGTGTATTTTAAACAAAAGGGAGTTTAAACAAACATAATTGATTCCAAATGTACTAAGTGGCATTGATAAAAGAGGAACTTTTTTGAAAAAAACATAAATGGTTTCCTGAAAGGTTTTTTAGTCAAGAAAAGTAAAGATCAATTTCCTAAAGAGGGATTTTTGAGCATTATAGATATTGCATATTTTTGGAGTAGTATTGAACATCGATTGGGTAAGAATTCATGTAACTTAAAGCCCTATAAACTATGCAGCCTGCGTAGGATAAGATCGTACCGACTTTCAGGCGATTACTCACTGCCTATGAGAAGGCCTAATAGATGGATCCACAAGTTAAAGTTGTTTTCCTATTATTAATTTGTAGAGGTATTATTTAATCGATAAATTAATATATTTATTAATTTACAAAGTGTTTTGACACCAAAAAATTGTTCAGGGATGAAATCTCAAAGAATTTGAAAGAACCTGCTTGTGAAAACGTTATTCATGAACTTAAGGTCATGATTAATGATCTCGATTACCGTGATAATATTGACGTTAATAACCTATTGGATGGGTAAAAATGATACATTTTCAGAGGTCCAGAGCTTAGAACAAATTGTGGATATCATTGAAACAAATAATGTTGATGATAAAGTTGAAGATAATACAATACCTTTGGACCCATTCACGCATAAGAAAACACTTGCATCTAGAACTCTTCATAATTTTATGGTTCAATTAGAAATGATAACACCAAAACTTTTGGATGCAATAAGAAAAGTTAGAGATGAGCTTCAACTAGATTTAAATTTTAACAAAAAACCGAACATAATAGAATCATATTTCACTAAATTTTCTTAGATATATTTGTACTTTTAAAGAATTATTAATTTATAATATCAATGTGACTATATATTTATATAGGGGTCTTCTGAAAATATATTATCTTATCGAAATGAGTGATTTTATCCATTGGCCCAAGTCAGGGCCGGAGGAAATTATTATCTTAGAGAGATTATTAATTAACTGAATATTAATTTAGTGAGATTTTACTGTATATAACATTCATGACTAACATTTCTAGTAACTGAAGGCACACTTAGAACTCAGACGTCTAAAGTGAAGGGGTGAAAATGATGCAATATTTGACTTAGTGCACCAACTTATGAATTAATGATTCATTAATATATACATTGATACACGTAGGAGGCTCAAAAGATCACGTGAAGAAAACAGTATATTAGATCTAGTACTGGTGGAAGCTTAAGACTGTCAGCTGGAAAATGAAAAGATTTGAAATGTAAAAGACTAATGAATAAAGTATTATTTAGGGAAAAGGGTTTGAAAAATACTTCAACTTTGGTTGAAATTGTTGTTAAGATACCACACTTTGGAAATGACCTTTTACCCCATGTACTATTTAATAGTGAATTTTAAAGGTATATATATGCGTACGTGGACATCATAAATATTGCATCATTTTAAATTGTAATGTGTCCACGTGGGCACATATATACCTTTAAAATACACTATTAAATTGTGCAGGGAGGTAAAAGGTCCTCCATAAAGTTTGGTATCGTAACAACAATTTTGACCAAAGTTAAAATATTTTTCAGACCATTTTCCCTATTATTTATGTACTAATCAATTTGACATTTATATAAATATTGATGGAAGATGAAAACATTTTCAAAACAATGAAGTATTAAATATTTAATTTAATATTTTAATTTAATGTAGGGTAAAACAGTTATCTACCTTTGAGGTTAGAATCTTCCCACTTTTAATTATATATATATATATATATATACAAATGATGATAATAATAATACAATATGATATGATATATAACTTGTGACAGAGGGAGTATGAGAAAGACAACATATTTTGGGACGCATATTTATAATAAATGGACAACTAATTAAGTTCTTGCAAACTAAAGAAAAGACGTTATTAGAAGTGTATACTTTGTTGTAGTATGAATTTATTGAATCTCATTTATAGATTAGAATAACATTGAAGAATAAAGATCATCAGTTCGATAGTACCATAAATACTAATATGGCTAGATGTTTTTCAACAAATATATTTTCTAATAATTTTAACGTAATGTGATTGAAACAGACTTCTTGTTATTGAAAATATCATCTAGAAGACCTGTGAAGTTCTTTGACATATTATCAACTTGGTAGACGAGATTCTACAAAGCAATACATCTTGCAACTAGGGATGGTAATGGGGCGGGGTAGATAAGGGGTTGGGCAGGTTCGGGGGAGGGGGGTTTCAAGTTGTGTGTGGTGGGTGGGTTGCAGGGGGTTGAACTGGGTTTTTTTAAAACTAATGCAGGCTGGGGCGGGTTGTAGGTATATGTTATTTTATGTGGGTTTAAACTTAATTTTAAATTTTTACATGCTATAAGAGCAAGGAGGCTCACCAACAAGTTTGGAGCTCAACTAGCGATACGATGGATGCTGATCCTGGTCACATGTATCTGCATCATTAAAAGATGCGGGCCAAATGGCATCAGTACATTGAATGTACGAGTATGCGAGGGGAATTCTAAAATAAGACATAAGCTTGAAAGGAACTGAAGAACTTGCCTGACTCAACTTAACTCATTTCAATATAAAGTAGTATAAAACAATTGCAATATAAAGAAAAACTTCTTAAAACATGGATGTCAACTCTGTGTATTTGGAAATACAATAATACTCTGTGTGTATGCAAAGATACAATATAACTCTGAAATGTATGTAAAAATACAATTAAACTATGTATATAAGAATACAAATACTTCTGGGGGAGTTTCTCTAACCGACAACCATCACGTAAAAGCTATTGTGATGATACATCATTTTACCTCACACCACCAGGGCCGTCCTATACCTTTCCGAGGGTATAGAACCTAACTACTAAGAGGATCAACTAGTCTATGCTAAAAAGCACTAAGGAATTATCTAAAAAGTATGACCCTTTTCTACCCATGATGGCTACATGGTTTATGGGGGATGTGAGTTGTCTGAACTCTCCCCCATATCGGTGCTCAATACTACTCCCAAAATATGATACTAGCTCTTATGTTTAAAAGCATACTTCATTCGGTGATTTGAGATAATTGCTCAAAAACATAGCTCAATTGCTATCTTGGAAATCAAGTTTCCTCTCTTGCTTAATTGTGAAAGCATTTACTCTTTTCTAAAAACTAGCTAAAAGGCTCTTGCGAATAAAGGTTTCCTTACTTGTTTAAATGTGAAAACATTTTAAAATATTTGGGAATAATAGTCCCATATACCTTTGAAGAAATGAACTTCAATCTTTATTGTCACTCCCCGAGACTACCCCCGAGATGCAAACACGGGACCTAGGACCACAAGTAATCCCAAGCTAACCCTGCCTGGCATGATCATAAGCATAATAAATATAAACTGAATAATAGAAACTGTGCGGAAGCTATTATCATAAATAAATATGAAATGATGGGGAATACCCACATATTATAACTGAGATATATGAAAACTGATGAGTTTAATACAAGGAAGATATTAACTCAATACTAAGCTGAATCTATCTATGTCTCGAAATAGCCTCTAACTAACTAGAAATGCTGGGACAGGCCCCAACTAAGTATAGAAAAACTGAAACTGAAGGACTAAAAATACTGAAAAGAAACTCATGACTATTATCCTCGGAGAATGAGAACTCACCGTTGATTCTGCTGAACTGGAGACTGGGAACCGATCTAAGTGTTCTCTGGATGCTGAGGACCTGAACCTACATCACGAGAAGATGTAGCGCACGTATGCGTCAGTATTTGAAAGGTACTGAGCATGCAGGATAAAGTAAAGCTGAAATAACATATAACCGAACAAGCAAATAAGCAATGACATAATCTGAACATGATATAGATACTGAATGCTGAGATAACTGAATGCAGTGACCAACTTATAACATGTTGAAACTGAATACTGGATATACTGATAAATGGTCAATGCAATAGGATCTGACTGAACTGTGGGAGCTACTAATAACCGAAAGTAAAACCACATGAGCTAAATGTGTAGTTCGATGTATACGCCTCATCGAGAGGACCTAATTTACCCTGCCAGAGGTATAGAGGCATGTTGGCGTGTTCACTGAAATGATGCCCACCGAGGGGACTTACAACCTACATGGCTAGTAGTTTTGGGACTATTTGGGTACGCTGAACCCTAGTCCAACTCGGTATTATGCTACTCCCAATGGATTAAGCAATGAACACATTATGACTGAATTTCTGTAAGTTACTGGATAGCTCAAACTGAACATGCAAACTGAGAATGCAACAATTAATCTAATATTGATGCATTAATAACTGATTAACTGAAATATCTGACCTAGCATGTGTAATTCAAGAACTAATGAAATACATAACTAGGGTTCTGCAATTCTTGCAATAAACTGAGAAATAACATGATACCTAACAACTACGAACCCAATAATTCTAACATTCAAGAAACCCTAGGTCTGTTCATAATGATGGAATCAAGAATCTGACTGAATTCTAGGGACCTAATCGGCGAAAGGAACCCACTAGTGAAACCCACATACCTAGTGACTAATTCCACAGAGAAATCCTTTGATTTCTGGACTGGAACTGGAGGAAACTTGTTGCGTTCTTGAACTAGGGTTGGTCATCTCTTTCTCTTCTTACACTTCTAATTTTCTAAGTTTTGATTAATGATTTGACTTAGGTAAGTTCTAGTTATGTTTCTAGGCTTAAACTGACTAAAACATCATAATTTAGGGTCTAAACGACGTAGTTTAGAGGTCCAATAAAATAGGAAAAGATCAAAAGACCCCTGACTTAACTGTTGTCGGAGTGACCGATGGACGGGACTGACGGACCGTGAGTCGACTGACGGTCTGTGCTGGTCGGCTGTCGTTTTCATCAGAGGTTGGGTCTGTCTGTGGGCCAAGACTTAGCCAATTTTCTGAGCTGGGTTTGGGGAGGGGTTGCAATGGTGAACCACGGACCACCAGCATGGGTCGTGGTCTGACCTACAGTCCGTGGATGACAGCCGTGGGTTGCACCTGCAACTTCTCAAAATCTGCATTTTTGGTCTATTTCGGATACGGGGTGTTACATTATCTCCCCCTTGAAAACATTCGTCCTCGAATAAAGACTAAACTAGCTGAAATAGAGGGAAAGGGCTGCAATACCTACCACTAATCACTGAGAACTGAATTTCCGACTGAACTGAGATCCAAGAACATGCAAATACGCTGAAAATGCAAGTACAAACTGAAGGAAAATGATACTAAGACTGAATCTGTGCATGAATGACTAAAAAACTGAAAAGGAACTATTACTTCAAGCTGGAATGGAATCGGAAGGAAAGAGGTAAGGATACTTGTCTTTCATGGCCGCTTCTGCTTCCCAAGTAGCTCCCTCTACAGACTGACTCCTCCACCAAACCTTGACTAAAGCGACTCATTTGTTTCTCAACCTTTTAACTTGACGATCAAGAATCTCAACTGGTAAATCCTCATAACAAAGGCTATCCTTTACATCCACAGTCTCTAATGCCACTACGGATGCTGGATCACCCACAAACTTCTTCAAAAGTGAAATGTGAAAGACTGGATGCACTGCTGCCAAATCTGTTGTCAAGTCTAACTCATAAGCCACTTTACAAATCCTTTTTGAGATCCAGTAAGGGCCTACATATCTGTGACTGAGCTTCCCTTTCTTGCCAAACCTCATCAACCCCTTCATAGGTGACACCTTTAGGAAAACTCAATCATCAACTTGGAACTCTAGTTCCCTTCTCCTTACATCTGCGTAAGACTTCTGGCGACTCTAGGCTGTCTTAAGTCTATCTTTGATGAGTTGCACTTTCTCCATAGCATAATGGACTGAATCTGGCCCTATCAAGGCTGCTTCACCTACTTCAAACCAGTCCACATGAGATCTACATCTACGCCCATACAATGCCTCATAAGGGGCCATCTGAATGCTTGAATCGTAACTATTATTGTAGGCAAACTCAATAAGAGGAAGGTGATCATCCCAACTACCCTTGAAATCGATCACACAAGCTCCCAACATGTCCTCTAAGGTCTGAATGGTACGCTCTGCCTGACCATCCGTCCAGGGATGAAATGTTGTGCTAAGATTAACCTGAGTTCCAAGACCCTTCTGAAATGACTTCCAGAAATGAGAGGTAAACTGAGGACCTCTATCTGAGATGATAGACAAAGGAATCCCATGCAACCTCACAATCTCATTAATGTAAAGCTTGGTGTAATCCTCTGTCAAATCTGCACTCTTGACCGCCAAAAAGTGAGAAGACTTAGTAACCCTATCAACAATAACCCAAATTGAGTCATGATATCTGCGAGTACGAGGTAAACCTGTGATGAAGTCCATGGCGATCACTTCCCACTTCCAAGTAGGAATGTCAATCACTTGAGTCATGCCCCCTGGTTTCTGATGTTCTACCATTACTTGCTGGCAATTGGGGCACTTAGCCACAAAATCTGCTATATCTCTTTTCATACCACTCCACCAATAGACTTCCCGCAGATCGCGATATATCTTAGTGGCACCTGGATTAATAGAATATCTGGAATAATGGGCTTCTGCAAGAATATGTTGTCTCAACTCTCCCACATTAGGAATACATAATCGACCCTGGTAGCGAAGCACACCATCTCTACCTTGGGAGAAAACCTCCACTATCTGATTGTAGACTGCTCCCTTAAGTTCAAGCAAGATTGGATCACTGTTTTGCTTTTCCTTAATCTCTACTACCAGAGAAGATTCTGCCCCATTTTGAACCATTACACCACCATCTGATATGCTCATAAGACGAACTCCTAGGCGAGCAAGTCTGTTATCATCCTTTGCTAGCTCTGTTCTTTCTTCCTCAACATGTTACCTTGGGAGAAAACCTCCACTATCTGATTGTAGACTGCTCCCTTAAGTTCAAGCAAGATTGGATCACTGT
>NW_006239161.1:829116-829256 GCF_000226075.1 Solanum tuberosum
ATTTGGGTTGTTATCCTTGACATACTTGTAGCCGTGACTGCTGATTGTTGGCTACTCGAGTTGATATAATTCTCTCTTGTCGTGATTTTTATTCAGTTAGTAGCGTCCCTATGTTGGACACGACTTAGAGGCTATTTGTA
>NW_006239161.1:829805-851435 GCF_000226075.1 Solanum tuberosum
CGAGGGCTTAATTTTAAGCCGAGATATACTTATTTGTTTTCTGGACTGTTTGTGGCTGCCATGCGCTAGTAGCAAATTGTTAAGCAGGGTTGGCTCGAGGCTGGGTTTTGGCATTAAGAGCCAGTTGCTCCCCTCGAGTTTGGGGCGTGACAAACTTGGTATCAGAGCAACGTCGTAACCTAGGGAGTCTGCAAGCCATGTCTAGTATAGTCTTGTTTATAAATGTATTGTGCACCACATCCGATAAGCAAGAAGCTACCGGGCATGTTAGAATTACTATCCTTCTTTTGCTCACCTCGTGCTATAGAGCGGTGTCTTAAGGGTTGAGATTTCTAGCACATAATTGATACTTGTATGCAGATAGAGATGACTGACACTAGACAGACCACCACTAGCCAGGGGCTAGATACAACTGCAAGCAATGGTACCGACAAGGTACCACAGGTGAAGGTAGCCCATTGTGAGACCCAGGGGGAGACATCTTCTCAGCCCCCTATAGCTTCTCCACAACTTCAGGAGCCTCCGAGGGCTATAAGACTTCCGGCTCCACCAATAGTACCACCTCTAGTTCCTCCTATTCCATCTAATCAGGATTCAAGAGTGCAGTATATATGTTGGCACAGTTAGTAGCTGCACAGTGCCAACCAGTTGCGCCAGATGTTGCCGGACCTTCTGAAGGGCCCAGGAGTTCTAGAGTTCGTGAATTTGTATTAGGCTATCTAGAGCTCCACCACAGCAGTTCCAGGGTAGTATATTTGATCATCAGGAATGGTCAGGCCCAGGTGAGGGTTCACGAGCATCAGGCTCGCAGCAGCAGAGGGGTTCAGGCCAGGCTAGGACATCCCCGCCGCATTGCGCTACTTGCGGTAAGATGCATTTTGGGAGGTGCAGATAGGATTCCACAAGTTGTTATTCTTGTGGACAAGAGGAGCATGGGTGGAGAAACTGCCCTACCATAGGTCAGGGTGGTATAGGTCATTCGACCAGGTCAATAGTAGGTTCATCCTCATCAACACAGTCTACAGGGTGTGGACCCTAAACTTCAGCACGTAGAGGTAGAGGCGGAGGCAGAGAGGGAGCATCTAGTTCAGGTAGTGGACAAAACCGTACGTATTCATTAACCGGCCGACAAGACTCAGAGTCATCACCAGATATTGTGACAGGTACATTGATTGTTTGCTCCCATTGTGTTTATGCTTTGATAGATCCTGGATCTACTTTGTCTTATGTTACTCCATTTATTGCGGGGAGGTTATGTATAGTAGCAGAGTCATTAGATTGACCCTTTATTGTCTCTACACCAGTTGGTGAGTCTAATGTTGCTAGGATAGTCTATCGAGGTTGCACGGTAGAGATTATCGACCGTCTGACCTCTGTAGATCTCGTAGAGTTAGAGATGGTCGATTTCGATGTCAATATGGGTATGGATTGGTTAGCGTTTTGTTATGCTAATGTTGGGTGCCGGACAAAATTTGTTAGATTCCACTTTCCAGGAAAGGTAGCTCGGGAATGGAAAGGCGATACAACAACGTCGAAAGGTAGGTTTATTTCATATCTTAAGGCAAGGAGGATGATTACCAAGGTTGTATTTATCATCTTGTTCACGTTCATGATACGGATGCAAAACCATCGACTCTTCCGTCTATTCCGGTAGCTAATGAGTTTCTAGATGTATTTCCAGACGAACTCCATGGTATTCCTCCAGAATGGGAAATTGATTTTGCTATCGATATGCTACCAAGTACACAACCGATATCTATCCCTTCTTATAGAATGGCTCCTGCTGAGCTAAAAGAGTTGAAGGATCTGCTAAAAAACTTGCTAGATAAAGGCTTTATTAGGCCTAGTGCTTCACCATGGGGTGCACCAGTGTTGTTCGTTAGGAAGAAAGATGGCTTACTAAGAATGTGTATCGATTACCGACAGCTGAATAAGGCAACTATAAAGAATAAGTATCCCCTTCCGAGGATAAATGACCTGTTTGATCATTTACAAGGTGCTAAGTGTTTCTCAAAGATTGATTTAAGATCTGGGTACAACCAGATACGAGTTCAGGAGAAAGACATTCCAAAGACAGCTTTTAGAAGTAGATATTGACACTTTGAGTTCTTGGTAATGTCTTTTGGATTAACTAATTCCCCAACAGTGTTCATGGACCTGATGAATAGTATATTCAGGCCGTATCTAGACTTGTTTGTGATTGTATTTATTGATGATATTTTGGTGTATTCACGTTCAAAAGATGAATATGCAAATCATTTGCGAGCAGTCCTTCAAGTTCTTCGAGACCAAGAACTTTATGCAAAGCTTTATAAGTGCAAGTTCTGGTTGGACTCTGTAGCTTTCTTAGGCCATATTGTAACAAATGCAGGCACTGTGGTTGATACACAAAAGATTGAGACCGTAAAGACTGTGCCCAGACCCATGACTCCGACTGAGGTTCGTAGTTTCTTAGGGTTAGCTGGGTACTATAGAAGGTTTGTAGAGGGGTTTTCTTCAATTTCAGCCTCATTAACGAAGCTGACTCAAAAAGCAGGTAAGTTCCAGTGGACTGAGGCTTGCGAGCATAGTTTCCAGGAGCTGAAGGACAGGTTCACATCAGCAACAGTTCTTGCATTGCCAGACGGTTTAGAAGGCTATGTGGTTTATTGTGATGCTTCTGGTGTTGGGTTGGGATGTGTTCTAATGCAACATGGTAAGGTTATCGCATATGCTTCAAGGCAGTTGAGAAAGCATGACAAGAACTATCGGACCCACGATTTAGAGTTGGCTGCAGTTGTGCATGCGCTAATGATCTGGAGACACTATTTGTGTGGCGTTCATGTTGACATCTTCACAGATCATAAAAGCCTTTAATATATCTTTAGACAGAAGGAGTTAAAGCTGCGACAATGTCGATGACTTGAGTTACTGAAAAACTACGACGTGGACATTTTATATAATCCAGGAAAGGCGAATGTGGTAGCTGATGCCCTCAGTCAAAGATCTATGAGAATTTTATCATATTTAGATGTTGAGAAGCGTGAGCAAGCACGAGAGCTTCATCAGTTAGCTAGCTTGGGATTCAGATTATTAGAGGAAGAAGATAGCGGGGTAACAATTCAGGACACAGCAGTATCATCTCTAGTTGTAGAAGTAAAATCACGGCAACAAGTGGATCCTAGCTTAGAGCAACTCAGAGCCAAGGCTGAGAATCAACAGAATTTAACATTTGATATAGTAGGAGATGGAGTCCTTAGATATAGTGGTCAATTGTGTGTTCCGATTGTTACAGGGCTTCCGCATCGGATTATGGAAGAGGAACATCATTCCCGTTATTCTATTCACCCTGGTTCGACGAAAATTTACCATGATATCAAGGATATATATTGGTGGCACGGGATGAAGAAAGACATTGCTGAGTTTGTGGCAGAGTGTCCTAACTGCCAACAGGTGAAGGTTGAGCACCAAAAACCTGTTGGGCTAGTTCAGGAGATAGCCATTCCTTTGTGGAAGTGGGAAGCAATTAATATGGATTTTATTATAGGGTTACCTTGATCGAGTCGCAAGTTTGACTCTTTTTGGGTAATTGTTCATAGATTAACAAAATTAGTCCACTTCTTACCAGTCAGGGCTACTTTATGGCCGAATATTATGCAGGGCTCTATATTAGGGAGATTGTTAGGCTACACGGTGTCCTAGTATCTATTATCTCTGATAGAGGAGCACAATTCACCGCCAACTTCTGGAAGCCCTTCCAGAAAGGACTGGGACACAGGTTAATCTTAGTACATTGTTTCACCCTCAGACAGATGGCCAGGCTGAGCGCACAATTTTGACACTCGAAGATATGTTACAGGCGTGCACACTACACTTCAAGGGAAGTTGGGATGACCACTTGCATCTTAAAGAGTTCGCACACAATGATAGTTATCATTCCAGCATCGGGATGGCACCTTATGAGGTTTTGTATGGGCAAAAATGTAGATCCCCCATTGGATGGTTTGAGGTAGGTGAGTCAGGGTTGATTGGACCCGACTTAGTACACCAGACAGTGGAGCAAGTTAAGCTCATTCAAGAGAGGTTGCTAATAGCTCAAAGTCGACAGAAGTAATACTCAAATGTGCGACGAAGGGAGTTAGAGTTTTGTGTCGATGACTGAGTATTCTTAAAAGTCTCACCGGTGAAGGGCGTTATGCGATTTGGCAAAAAGGGAAAGCTTAGTCCAAGATTTATTGGGCCATACCGGATCCTTCGAAGGGTAGGACGAGTGGCTTATGAGTTAGAATTGCCTTCGGGGCTAAAATCTGTTCATCCAGTTTTCCATGTATCGATGCTACGCATTTTAGATCGGCAGGTCCGTAAATTAAGGACCAAAGAAGTGGCTTCGGTTAAAGTATTGTGGAGAAACAAGAATAGAGAAGAGGTGACCTGGGAAGCTGAGGATGGCATGAGGTCCAAATATCCTTACTTGTTTCATACCCTAGGGTGATGGCATATCAGTTTATATTAGGGCAGTAAGGTAAGATACCTATTTGATTTTATATATATATACTATTGCTTATTATTATTGTGGTTGTCGTTGTATATCTGCTCGCATTGTTATGGTGGAGCTAAAGTGCTTAGCTATTTATGTCATCATGTGAAATGCCTCGGTTAGAAAATTTGCATTTCTGGTTCTTGGATAGTGACATCTACAAAGGACTCACTGCCTAAATTTTGGCAACTCCTAAGAACTGAACCACGTGACTCAGATTTTTCATTCGAGGACGAATGTTTCTAAGGGGGGATGGTTGTAACACCCCAACTTTTCGAATTGTATCAATTGACTCGTATCTTTGTCGAAAGACCAGGAGAGTGGGTAATAAATTAAGAATGATGTTTTATGTGATATTTTAAGTGTTTAAGTGTTGTATCTCAAGTTTTGAAGTTAGGTAAGTGGCAAAATAAAAGTTGGCGAAAGTTACCATAAATTTCTTTTTAAAGATTTGTTTGAAATTTGTGTCAAATGTCTCGTATATTTTATCCCAATCTATTAAAATTTATGGTCCTCGCGACCAATGAAATCGAAGGTCTACGAGTCTAGTTTCCAATGCATCAATCCGTTTGTTCATACGACTTTAGAATGGAGAGATATTCGCATTTTTCGCAAGACTGCGCAATCAGGCAGGTGAGGTGGGTCCCCTAGGTCGGTGGAACTTTATATATTTCATATTCTTCGACTTTTCTTCATTTTTCCTTCATTTTCCTTAGGGAAGAACCAGAAAACTCACAAAACCTACAAAACCCACTTCTAGGACAAGCCAAGTTACTGATTTTCGTGACTTAAGCCCTTGACAAAATTTGTTCTACGCGTTGAGCTCGGCAACATGGTGTGATTTGTTTTATCGATTTCCTAGCATATCGTATTTTGGTGTGTGGACAGCAGGGGTTTGGGCATATTTTAAATTTTTGAGGTGTATTACAAACTTATAATCAAGGTAAGACCCTTCTTTCCTCGACTCTAGCTTTGATAAGTCGCCAATAGCAATTTCCAATGGAAATACATATCTTTTATCGAATTTTCATTGTATTTTCTATTCTTTTGTGTTAATTATGATCCTGCCTTGTTGTAGTATCAAGGGGGGTTGTGATTAAAGTTAATAGGACACGTGAATTTAGCGAAAAAGGTATGTTAAGGCTATTCCCTACTTACGACATGTTTCCCTAAAGCTTAGAAGCAATGTATTTGGGTTGTTATCCTTGATATACTTGTAGCCGTGATTGTTGATTGTTGGTTGCTCGAGTTGATATAATCCTCCCTTGTCGAAATTTTTATTCAGTTAGTAGCGTCCTTATGTTGGACACGACTTAGAGGCTATTTGTATAGGTTGCTTATAACTAAATTACTCGCTTTTTGCGATTGAATTGTTATTGTTGCCCTTGGGGTTATTGTGGTTGGCTGCATGAATGTGATCTATGCCTAGAAGGGCTATGTTCTGCCTACAGATCTATATGGATGCCTAAAAAGGGCTATGAGTTCCCTACGGGGTTATATTGATGCCTAAAAGGGCTATGAGTTTCCTACAGGGCTATATTGACACCTAAGAAGGCTATGTGCTTCTTACAGGGTCATGTTGTTGCCTAAGAGGGCTATGAGTTGTCTATAAGCTATGTTGATGCCTAAGAGAGATATGTGCTACCTACGGGGCTATATTAATGCCTAAGAGGGCTATATGACTACCTACATGACTAGGGGACTACCGATAGGGGTATATAGGTTGATTGGTACCTTCCGGGCTTATGGGTGCCTGAGTAGGTGGTCCTGTGTGCTGTTTGTACCTGATGAGCTTATGGGGGCATGGTTAGGTTGTTGTTTTATTATTTTTGATATGTTTAGATTTAGGAGCAGGTCAGTACACTTATCTTATCCTTGATTTATTTATCTGATTATTCCAGTATATCAGGATACATCATCATAGTCTATTGCCTTTCATTCTCTGTACATTATTTTGTACTGAAGCCCCATTGCCTTGGGGGCGCTGCATTCATGCATGCAGGTCCTGACAAACGACTGAGTAGACCTCCTCAGTAGCAGGATTGACTTTTATCCGATTGGCTAGCCCCTTTCCTCCGGAGCTTCCAGAGTTGGGAGGTTTGTTACCTTTTATTGTACATATCTTTAAGGGTAGGCTGGGCCCTGTCCCGCTAATCTTTACTACTCTTAGAGGCTTGCATACTAGTGTGTGAGGTGTATAGCAACGTTATGGACATGCTGGCATATGTTGTTGGTTTGCTGAAGCTTGTGAGCTATTTGTTGTATTGTA
Organism: Solanum tuberosum; assembly: GCF_000226075.1. Taxonomy (NCBI): domain Eukaryota; kingdom Viridiplantae; phylum Streptophyta; class Magnoliopsida; order Solanales; family Solanaceae; genus Solanum; species Solanum tuberosum. Next base: position 836,591 of record NW_006239161.1, read on the forward strand.
TTGATATATACTTGCTTTTAGTTTTGGTATAGATATCATGGCGGCCTCGACGGCCCAATCAGGATTTCTGTGCTAGTTTGTTATTTATTTATATGATCTCTTGGGAGTAGCTGTTTCTTTTATAGATCAGTTGACATGGGCCTTGCCGGCTGAGGGCTTTGTTTTAAGCTGAGATATACTTGTTTGTTTTCTTTATTGCGTGTGGCTGCCATGCGCTAGTAGAAAATGGTTCAGCAGGGTCGGCTCGGGGCTGAGTTTTGGCATTAGGAGCCAGTTGCGCCCCTCGAGTTTGGGGCGTGGTAGGTTCTGACAGAGTTTCTGGGCTAACACTGAATTGGACTGCTATATAAGGAGTTACAAAAGACAAAGTAGTCCATGTTGTCTTTCCACTGAGTGAACCACATGTGAGCCACATCCTTAAGCTGGTAGGATGCCAACTCAACCCTACCATTACCAGTCACTTGCATCACTCCAAAGATTTTCTTAACCTTATCAATGAATTTTTGTGGGTCTTCACCAACTTGTGACCCTAACACTCAGGCGGATTCATCCTTAAAAAAATCTCAAACTCTAGCTGCCACTGATCCACCATTTCTATTAGTAAGAACTAGAACTTGCTGATTGTTCTTGTTGGTCATACTCTGAGCCAATAGTTGGATCGCATTCTGAAACTCTTCATTCTTAACCTCATGGTCTGGGACTAGAGGAATTGCATTAGCATTCTTAGCGTTAGCTCTATTGGGAGGTATGATCTTAAGCGCATAACGACGGATTAGAAAGGATATCATACCAGCGCATGATAAGAATAACAAAGAAAATGAAGATTTCCTAAAATACTTTGTAGCCTCCCCCCCATTAGATGTGCTGCACTTCACACCCATGAAAAGACTCTACTTAGTGCGGCTTTTCAGACATCCTAGGACACATAAACCTAATGCTCTGATACCAAGTTTGTCACACCCCGAGACTACCCCCTGAGACGCGAACACGGGACCTAGGACAACAAGTGATCCCAAGCTAACCTTATTAGCATGATCATAAGCATACTAAATATAAACTGAATAATAGAAACTGTGCGGAAGCTATAATCATAAATAAATCTGAAATGATGGGGAATACCCATATACTATAACTGAGATATATGAAAACTGATGAGTTTAATACAAGGAAGATATTAACTCAATACTAAGCTGAATTTATCTATGTCTAAAAATAGCCTCTAACTGACTAGAAATGTTGGGATAGGCCCCAACTAAGTCTAGCAAAACTTAAACTAAAGGACTAAAAATATTGAAAAGAAACTAATGACTATTGTCCTCAGAGAATGAGGACTCACCACTGAGTCTGCTAAACTAGAGATCGGTAAACGATCTAAGCATGATCTGGATACTGGGGACCTGAACCTACATCATGAGAAGATGTAGCGCACATATGCGTCAGTACTTGAAAGGTACTGAGCATGCAGGATAAAGTAAAACTGAAATAACATATAACTGAATAAGCAAATAAACAATGACATAATCTGAACATGATATAGATACTAAATGCTGAGATAACTGAATGCAGTGACCAACTCATAACATGCTGAAACTGACTATTGGATATACTGATAAATGGTCAATGCAATAAGATCTGACTGAACTGTGGGAGCTACTAATAACCGTTAGTAAAACCACATGAGCTAAATCTGGAGTCCGATGTATACGCCTCATCAAGAGGACCCAATATACCCTGCTAGAGGTATAGAGGCATGCTAGCATTATCACTGAAATGATGCCCATAGAGGGGACTTACAACCTACATGGCTAGTAGTTCTGGACTATTTGGGTACGCTAAACCCTAGTAAAACTCGGTATGATGCTACTCCCAATGGATTAAGTAATGAACACATTATGACTGAATTTTTGTAACTTACTGGATAGCTCAAACTAAACATGAAAACTGACAATGCAACAATTAAATTGATATTGATGCATTAATAACTAATTAACTGAAATATCTGACCTAGCATGTGTAATTCAAGAACTAAAGAAATACATAGCTAGGGTTCTGAAATTCATGCAATAAACTGAGCAATAACATGATAATCTGATTTGGATCATTCTAACAACTAGGAACCCAACAATTCTAACATTCAAGAGACCCTAGGTCTGTTCATAATCATGGAATCAAGAATCTGACTTAATTCTAGGGACCTAATGGGCGAAAGGGAACCCACTAGTGAAATTCCACATACCTAGTGACGAATTCCACAGAGAAATCCTTCGATTTCTGGGCTGGAACTGGAGGAAACTTGATGCGTTCTTGAACTAGGGTTGGTCTCCTCTTTCTGTTCTTATGCTTCTAATTTTCTAAGTTTTGATTAATGATTTGACTTAGGTAAGTTCTAGTTATGTTTCTAGGCTTAAACTGACTAAAACCTCATAATCTAGGGTCTAAATGACGTAGCTTAGGGGTCCAACAAAATAGGAAAAGACCAAAAGACCCCTGACTTAACTGCTGTCAGTGACCAACGGACGGGACTGACAGACCGTGAGTCGACTGACGGTCCGTGCTGGTTGGTCGTCATTTGCATCAGAGGCTGGGTAAAGGAGTATTGATCCATGGACATAGAACATGGACCGTGGTCTAACCTACGGACCGTGGGTCTGTCCCTGGGTCGAGACTTAGCCGATTTTCTGAGCTGGGTTTGGGGAGTGGTTGCAATGGTGAACCATGGACCACCAACACGGGCCGTGGTCTGACCTACGGTCTGTGGATTGCAACCGTGGGTTGCACCTGCAACTTCCCAAAATCTGCATTATTGGTCTGTTTCGGATATGGGGTGTTACATGCATTTACTCTTTACTCTTTACTCAACTTGAACTTTAAGTCTTAAAACAAAGTTAAAACATTTGGAAAAGACTTTTGGAAAACTCTAAGAACTTTTCTTGACTTGACTCTTACTTCTCTTGACTTTGATCTTAACTTTCCTTGAATTAGATTATGAATTCAAGGCTCATGATCTCATTCTATGGATTATTTCATGTTGTTTAAACGTACCTTAGAGTGTTGGAATCAAATAGAAAACACAGGTATGTTACTAAGGAACTAGTACGGAAAGATGGGGAAGGAATGGGAAGATCTGGTGTCCGTGGCGCTCTGAGCGACGTGGGATGCCAAAGGGAAAACTTCAGAAGCAAGGGTGGGGCTCTCTGGCTGGCGCGGCTCCCCAAGACCCAAACTTTAGAGGTCCCTTCTTGGGGTTCTAAGAGGGGCGGCGCCCCAGGCCCTTGTCCAGGTGCACTCCGACTTTTCTTGCTCGTTTTTCAACTCTAAACCCCCTAAATCAACTTGGTTCTTTCCCCAAACACTTAGGAACAACTAAATCATCAATATGTGCAATATCCAACTCGAAATAACACCTAATTACACGAATCAATCTCAAAAAACTTCAACAGCAATAACCCACAGGATTTCAAACGAATTAACATCAAGAACTCATAAGATTTTCTTTCAAAACTATAAAACTTCGCTGAATTGAATCATGATTGACACGTGGGTGAACTGACCCAACTCTATGTGATCTCACATACCTCGAAGGGATCACCCTTGACGAAATCCACGATCCTAGCTTCGAGAATTTGACGCTTCTTGCTTCTACTCCTCGTTTCTCTTCTTTTTTTCTCTTCTCTAAAACCCTAACTCAATATTGTAAAAGCGTAAACTGAATCCTATCAGTTTAGACCACAATTAATTACCAGAAAAACAAAATTAAGTCATGGGGTATGGAAAAGACCATAATGCCCTTCTAAAATCCGGAATAGACTTTCCTTATTCCAAGATATTTCCTAAGATATCTGGAAGCACACCTAACTTATCCTGAGCTAGGAGTTATAGTCATTTGAATTTGACCAAAAACAACTTCTTTCTAATTCTAGCTCTTTCTAGTTCTTTCAAATAGCGAGGTGTTACAATATCTCCCACTTGGGAACATTCGTCCTCGAATAGATTGTTCTTAATAGGCTAAGGGTGTAACATTTAACATTCAGCACAAACACCCAACAAGCAATGCAATCTGGGGCGGAGGCAGCATATAATGAGGGGTTCATCCGAACCCCCTTGGCGAAAAATATTACTATTTATACATGGTTAAAATTATTATTTAGGTATGTATAATAGATGTCGAACCTCCTTCCACTAGTTTGTGTGTTTACTTCTCAGATTTAGAACCCCCTTGTTAAAATTTCTGGCTCTGCCACTGTATGTAATTACAACATGCCAACTTATAAATTAAAGAGCACTAAGAAGAGAATTAGTACCTTGATCTGGAATTTCTCCGGTCTCAAAGAGATGTGGATATCTCTTCTTCATATCTCCCTCAACTTTCCAAGTAGCTTCCTCAACAAATTGGTTCCTCCAAAGAACTTTGGATGCTGCTACCTCCTTAGTCCTCAACTTGCGAACTTGATGATCTAGAATCTGAATGGGAATCTCCTCATAGGACAAGCTATCCTTGATACCAAAATCTTCATTCTTATCCTTCATTTCTGTTACCATAATTCATTTTACCATCATTAAATTTTGTTCCAAATCTAGGCATGGAAATCTAATTACTAATTTCCTTCTTTCTCATATTAAATTTTGTTATATATTTAATCATGGAAATCTAAATACTTTGACTACTTCACTGTCAGGATCTAATTACTACTTTCCCTTTTTTTCATATTAAATTTTATTATACATTTAATGATGGAAATCTAAATACTTTGACTACTTTCTCATATTACCTTAACTACTTCCCCGTCACGATCCGAAATCTAAAATCATGATGGCACTTGCTATAACCAACTAGTAGGTAAGACAACCCAAATTCTAGAACTATAAGAAATAGGTGAAATGGGTATAATCAACAAGATAAATCAGAAACAATTTTACAGAAAAACAACGGAAAGAAGGAAACAATAGCAATATATACAACTCAAAATAAGAGATCTAATCCCACGACCTGGTAGTCAAAAGTACAGAGCTACTAAAAGTGTACAAGTCCAAAAGGTGGACCAATAATACAAACATGTCTCGTATACAAAAGGCTAGCCAAAAACAATATACATAAGGGGATAGGATGAACTGGAATGTCATAAGCTTACCTTCGGTCTCCAAAGATCGCGCAGCAGGACAGAACTCAACGCTAACACGTGGCGCTCATATCTGCATCAAGAAACCCAATAGGCATCGTAGACCGACTTTGCTTAGAAATTAAAGACAATAATGAAAAGCAAGAAGGTAGCAACAAGTAGAGGTCATAGAACAAAATGATACGGAAAAACCTATTTATATATCAATAAGTCTGTGGAAGGACAAATAATAAGATAATAGATAACTATAACCTAATTGGACACCCCATAAGCCCGATAGGTACACAGAAGAGCTAAGAAACTACTAGATAAGCAAAACAGTATTCCAGAACTGCAACAATCATCCACACACTCAAACCACAGTAAAGTCACCCCAACGAAACAAAATAAATCACCAACTCAAGACTCGAACCTAACTAAATGCCCAGACTAGAATCAAGGATAATGGAGATGTGTTGGGCCTCAAATATCATCTTAAGTGATACGCTAGGTCCTCGAACCGTGGCTAAAGGAAGGATACATGGGCCTCGAAACCAGGATAATGGTATGCACACTAACCTTGAACCGCGAATAATAGTCAAGAATACTGACCTCAAACCGTAGATAAAGAACTCTAAATGCCTCTAAATCCTCCGTCCTTACTCATCCAGGACAATAACATAGAGCTCAACTATCTTCAGAGCCACCAAGGACCCACTCTTGCTTCAAACCCCAAGACCCTATGCAACAACAACCTACAAGATTTGAAATCGCCAAAGAACCCACCCAAGACAAATTAGAAGGAAAAAATGGATGAATAGTCATATGAGTTGAGTAGTCACCTAGCTAAGGATCATGCTAACAGATCCAAGTCTGCTATATCAATTACAAGTAGTTAAGACTTCCCCAACGACAACAGAGAAACTCTAAGGCCTATTAGCTCCAAAATGCAAATCTAAGATAATCACTATCCTATGCCTAGGCTAAGGAAAATAACAAGTTACCTAACAAACCAAAACATGCCAGAGAAACTATGAGGCAAGATATATTCAACATAACAAAACTATCATGCTGAACGCCCTAAAACTACCTAAAATATAACTAAAGCATGAATTCTAAGAATTAGACATGATTCCGCTACAAACACATCCCAATTCTAGCTATTTCATATGAATTCACATTTACAAGCTCAATCTTAAGATTTGTAAGTCGTAGCCTACCTCAAAGTAGACCGTGCACTCTCCAAAATCACGATTTCAAAACTCTACCCTTCTGAACAGCCTCTAATTGTTGTCACACTATCAAAACACATGATCACCACATCAATACAGATGCTTAGACACAAAAAACACAAAAGTTAAAGATGAGCTCAAAATTGAGTAAAAAACATAATTATAATTTATGGGACCCTCACTAGGAATTTCAAAATTGACTCTGTCAATGGGTCCTATCAATGTTTTAAAAGGGGGAGGGGGGGGGCGTGAGGAGAGGTGTTTCACCTAGTACAGGGCGAGGCATAAGCCTCAAGACTTGGGGCGTAAGTCATATGGATCTTAAAATTTTTAATTTACAATATAGTATAATAATCTAATAACACAAAATTATAAAAAGTACATTAATAGTTTGAAATAATTACAAACATGATTAAGGAACCTCATAGAAAATAAAACTTCTAACATGACTATACAAGTATAAATAATCTAATATCTTAACTTTCTAATAATAAAAGAATGATTATTTCTAAAAAAAATTATCATACTATACAATTTACCCCCTAAAAGAAAATAATCATAAACTTACTAGTATTATAGTAAAAACATCACTCCTTCATGAATAAAAATAAAGTTACTTTCAAATAGCTAAATAAAATATGATAATTTTGAGACATATGAAAAAATAATGAAGACCAATGATAAAGTGAAAAAGTGAAATTTCATGCGTATTTTTAAAAGAAATGTTACGTAATATATAATCACATTCACAGTGTTACCAAATAGTAAAGATGTGATACTGCACTTGTTGTTTGAGTTACTCTCAATCTTCTCATATCTATAGATTTAAAATTTATTATGTATCATTCATTTATTCAAGAATTATGACGGTCAACAATGTTAATTAAAGATTTTAACACATTATTTGTGTAAGATCTGTTAGGCGAGTCCTGAGCGTTGGGCGTTGGTCGTTGGTCGTTCTTAGGGCATACAGTCGGACGCTTAAGGCGTAAGTCTTACAGAACTAAGTCACACACTTGAGTCTCGGGGCGTTTTGCTAGAGCCCCGCCCTAAGGCGAGTCCTAGAAGAGTCTTTTAAAACAATGGGTCATATTTAGATCAATGAACATGTGCTCCGAATTTGGGCATAATCCAAGCTAAAAAACAACCAAAATAAGATTATGCAATAAAAAGATAACAAAAACACCATTAAAGGGCCTCAAAAGGTCCTTCGAGACTAGAAAAAACCTTCTTAATGAGTCCCCCGCACCTTCTCGATAATCCCAACTCATAGTTCTGCTGATTCCCCACAATATGCAACTAAAATCATCTAAATTGGAGCTCTAAAGCTCAACTTTACGAGTTTTCAAATGTTGATCAAGAGCCGAAATGAGATCGATCTTTATTATAAAGATTAGTTCAAACGCAAAGAGAAAAGATAGGTTGCACCAACAATCATTGTGCTAGGAGTTTTTAGTGGCCTTAATTGATATCCAAAATCATTCCCACACTAAAGAATTTACCTTAACACATAGGAGTAATTTAAAAATCACCCGGTATGATCCTACAAGTACATGAAGAATGATTCGGGTCTTAACTTAGAAATTTTTGGGGTTTTACAATATCTCCCCCTTGGGATCATTCGTCTTCAAATGACGGCTGGTCTGAGAATGGAAAAGCGTTACTCTTACTGTATTCAAGTCTAACGCAGAATCACAAAGTACTTAACATAGGGTGATCATTCTGATCTAAATCACAAGATTCGGGTTCTATACCTCTATAGGAAATCTCACCCCAAGAACACTACTCCTTACCACTATATTCAACTAACCTTGAGCTCATATCACGAAACACCTAATGTATCACGCATTGTCCATATGTTACCAACACCACATTCAAGCCTAGTACTATAACCACTCCATGGACTCTTACTAACCACTCCTTATAAGAATTCCTCATTCTCTTGCCACTTCTACCAACAGAACTTTCAGGCATTATTACCAGGAACTGCCTCATTACTCATACCTTATCTCCTTCTCCCTTCACATTTTAAATCTTAGATTGAATAAACATCCCAACACTATCACAATAAGAAATTATCAATTATTTTCTCTATCATCACACCACTACTATCAACAACACCAGTCTCAACTAAAGAGGATTACTGAGAGAGATTTAGGGCAAAAGATCATAAGCACAATTCATTCGAGATTTCTAATATAAGAATATGCATGGCATAACATCATGTTGCTACCCATTGAGGATAAATCATGAACTTGTGAGACTGAACATATTATGAGACATGAATGCTTATACAAATAGGTTCATATCATGAGCCTGATATCCACAACTTTATGGATTAAGCTCGAGGTTAATGGGCTGTCTTTACCCCTCATTCTGAAAACTGAGCATAGATGTGAAACTCTCTAAAGTGTATGAGCATAGGTCATAGACACAATTCTGATATAAGAAACATCATCATGATGTTGTAATAACTGTACTTGAGGAATACGCAAGATTATGAATGGATTGATGTATCTCTAAAACTCTTTCTGAAGATGTCACTACCTCATTCTCAACACTTGACTTGGTTTCTCTTCATATCATCTCCCCATTAGGTTTGAAACTGACACTTTAAAGTTATGGATCTATTTCATCATCTCTAAATTGGTCTAAATTCGCTTTACTCTAATACTCGAGAAAGGCTTATATCATGACTACTGAACTCTCCATAAGTAGGTACTAAGACTCCTTCTAAGACCTCTTTCTAAGATACTTCTCTTAACCTCTTCTCATTGTCTTATAAGGTTGCTTCATCTAACTCTTTAAGGAAACAAATAATGCTTACATCAACATATTCCACATTGACAGCTCAAATATACTATTTAGGCATACATGGAAAATAATTTATTTAATTGGAACCTCGTCTGATTATATATAATCTCGGGTACACCTCTTAATGCTCTTGTTACTCTTATGACTTAGCCACACTTCACTGCCCTTATCTAAAAGTTAGGATCTCATACTTGTACCACTCATATTTATTGCAGCTAACATCTCAATTCATCACCTACTCTATGTCAAGTCTACCAGGCCAGATCTCAAAACTAACATCAACACCCTCATGTTGCCATTTTTTTAATTACGACGCTCATCTCAAATTCAAGCTTAATGTTTATTACTAATCCTGGATATCAATACAACTGCTCACATACTATTCTAACTTATGAATACTAGATAAAATTAAGAAAAACTTGCCCACTAATATCTCATGACAAGTAGTCAATCTTTACCTCTCATACTTCATACTTACAATTTAGCGTCATATTTCCTTTCACAACTTAAGTGCTATTTACCCATTCGCTATGCAACATTGCCTTATTAGTTCTATAACCCTCTGAATATTATGGGCTTTCCCCTAAAAATCATAAGCCTAGTTTAGAGCTATCATCTTATGAATACTCCTGCTCTTCTATTCATCAATTACACTTGGTCGTTACTAACACAATGACGCATCATCATAAACTCCTTTCTAGTTAAAGTATACTTCTAAATCATCCATACTAGTAGCTCTTACTCTACCTCCTATTATGAAATCTACACAAACTCATCACTTTTTAGTGTACCCATAAGGGAAAACTCCCCATTAATGAATATCCACAGTATGGTATGTTTATAATAATTTCATAATATTTTATAAAAAAAGATATATTTGAATGTCACAATGTATTGAAAGTTAATAAATTTTATGAGATTATCATAGGTAGAAAATGGTAAGAAATTGGTTTTATTGCTCAATTTAATGAGACGAATAGAATTTGAATTCATTCTAAATAGGCTCTTGATCTTGCATAACAACTAATTAAATTATACTAATTCTTATTTAAAGGTTTATTATTTAATAGTTAATTTTCTAAATAAGGGTAACCATGTAGATACTATGAGAGTCATTTTTAGTTATTTGAAAATCAAAGTATTAGGTTAAAATGATGACTTTGTCAAATAATAAACAAAAAGAATTTTTGATTGTGACATTTGCTTCCTCAATAACTTTTTGATAGTTACCAAAAATTTTTGTCTTTCCTTCAAGCATGTAGCAAAGAAGGTATGCTTCATCAAGTTAAAGAATAGGATTTCAGATATTACTCGGTTAGAAATCTTATTGTGACTAAGAGAGAGTATGCAACTAATATTTTTCTTAAAAGAAGTGTACAAAAACATTTTAATTAATGTTGAACATGGTGCATATATAGATTTAAATCAATAACTTGGTAATAAATAATTAGTCTTCGTGGTTTTCTTTCTTGTATCAACCTTTCTGCTTTATTTTCATAAAATTAACCAAGAAAATCAAAATTACCAAAACGAGAGCATTAAAATTCTTCAATTAGCAAACTAATAATCTTTATGTATCTAAACTAGTTAGACAAGGATAATAAATTAAATTTGTTTACATCTCTTGACAATAATTAGATCCAATACTTCCATTATTATATGAATTAATGAGTCGGAGAAAACTAAAACAAGAGAAAAAGGAAATAATTATTGAACTTCTTCTGAATTTAAATGAACGTTCATCCATGAATAACTACAGATTATCAGGGTGAGCCCAAAATAAGAGTAGAAAGGTAAAAAAGGAATCAAAGGATAGTAAATGGAGGGGGGGGGGGGGTTAGAAAAATTAATTGAAAGACCGGCATAATGAAAAAAAAATCTTTTAATTTTTTAGTTCTTACATGAATGTAGTTACTTTAAAAAATCATGATGATGTTCTTAATATGACTGATTCAAGAAAATTTTAGTTTTGAAGTGTATGAGATTTTGAATAGACTTTCCAAGTCTTTTCCTTTTTTTTCTTACAATTCCATTATCTAATTGTTAGGAGTCGTTAAATATTTGACCGAGAATTAAGTTTCAATCTTTTCTAAAACATATAGGCCTAAAACTACTCATGAATATAATTAAGGAATCACTTTAAATTATCCTAATATTTAAGTCTCCTCGTGGATAAATTTTCAACTATTATTTTTAGGAAGTTACTTTTTTCTAATTCTTTGGAAGGAGGTCTAATGATTTGTTGTATCAAATCGATGGAAACATCAATTAGGTTAAAGACATATATTTCAAAGATGAGCTTGTGGATTACTTTTCTTTTGTATGTTGTATCAATAATAAGAGGTACATTCAAAATATTACCTATATATCAATCTTAATAATGAAAAATTTCTTGTTCCGACAAATCTACAACGTGAATAAATAATTAGATTCTGCTAATTTTCTTTTCATTTGTATTTACCTAAAATTGTGTGTTAGATATTATTGAATTTGTTAGTTAAATTTGCAAGTACTATTACCGTTAAATGATTTTTTATGAGCCTGCCTCCTTTGTTTTAGTACTAATATGTGACTTGATTTTTGAAGATGCGTGAAATTAATTATGACATAGTTATGGCACCATTGGTTGCGGAGATTGACTAATTTTTAATTCATAGTTCATTTGATTTAATAGTAAAATATGTAATTAAAATATCTTAATCTTTATTAGTCTTTTAGGTAAGTGTAAATTTACTGAACACGAGATCATTTTCTTTGTTTGATTGACTTTAAATATATAATTAATGTAGCTAAGAATTAAAATTATGTAAAAAAAATTATTTCAATAAAGAGCATTGTAGTACAACTAGAATTTTCACAGACAAAACTATGATGTTTCTCCTTAGCTTGGCTACTAAATCAATAATCTTGTAATATGCAATCTCCATAAAAAATTCATGACTACTTTAAGCTTCCATTGTCTTCAAAATTTCGATCAAGTTTAACCACTTTCGACAATGCAAAAGAAAAAGGTTGGATAAAGTTAATAATCAATTTAGTAGAACATTTCATGCATTCATACTTGGTAAAATTAAAATTAACCTCTGCCGTCAATTAGTCACAGTCTGCAAGAAACTTTTTGTGAAGTTCATGACGTACTTCAATAGTAGCAGCGCTAGTTGTACTCTCCATCAGTTCACTCTGCAAATCATATTCTAAAAAGATCATTTTTCTTATAAAATCCACTACTTTTCCTGCTTTCTTGATCTCGCTGAAAATTGAAAGTAGCATAACATGTCAAGTTGGTTATAAAAAAAAGATAAAAAAGAAGAAATAAAAAGGACATCGAACAGAAACTCACCTGATAAGCTCTAGTTTTGGAGAATTCATTGGTAAATGATATTTTGAGAAATTTATGAATAAAGAGAGTAATTGATGTACAAATGAACTGCATATTCTTCCTATTTATAGAGAGTTGTCTGTTTGTGCAAGCTTACCCAACTGTAAGTTTACCCAATTGTAAGATTATCCAACTACATTCTTTTCCAATTGCAAGCATATCTAAGAAATTATGTAATGAATATCCACACTATGGTCTGTTTATAGTAATTCATAATGTTTTATTAAAAAATAATATTTGAATGTCATAATGTATTGGAAAGTTAATAAATTTTATGAGATTATCATGGGGTAGAAAATGGTAAGAAATTGATTTTTTTGCTCAGTTTAATGAGATGAATAGAATTTGAATTCATTCTAAATAGGCTCTTGATCTTATATAAAAATAATTAAAATATATTAATTCTTATTTAGAGGTTTATTATTTAATAGTTAATTTTCTAAATAAGGGTAACCACGTAGATACTATGAGAGTCATTTTTAGTTATTTGAAAATCAAAGTATTAGGTTAAAAAGTGACTTTGCCAAATAATAAACAAAAATAATTTTTGGTTGTGACATTTGCTTCCTCAATAACTTTTCGATAGTTACAAAAAATTTGTGTCTTTCCTTCAAGCATGTAGCAGAAAAGGTAAGCTTTGATAAAGTTAAAAAATAGGGTTTCAGACATTACTCAATTAGAAATCTTCATGTGACTAAGAGAGAGTATGAAACTAATATTTTTCTTAAAAGAAAGGTAATAAAACATTTGAATTAATGTTGAACATGGTTCATAAATAGATTTAAATCAATAACTTGGTAATAAATAATTAGTCTTCGTTGTTTTCTTACTTGTATCAAGCTTTCTACTTTATTTTCCTAAAATTAACCGAGAAAATCAAAATTACCAAAACGAGAGCATTAAAATTCTTCAATTAACAAACTAATCATCTTTGTGTATCTAAACTAGTTAGACAAAGATAATAAATTAAATCTTTTTATATCTCCTGCCAATAATGAGATCCAATACTTCTATTGATATATGAATTATGGAGTCCAAGAAAAATGAAATAATTATTGAACATAATCAATTTCAAATGAGCGAACATATAATAATTATCATTAGCCTGACTACCTCTACCCTGAAGCTCTCTCTCACTTTAGCCCAACCAATTGAACTCTCGTCCATGAATAACTACTGATTATCAGGGTTTGAGCCCAAAATAAATCTAGAAAGGGAAAAAAATAATCAAAAGATAGGAAATGGAGGGGGGCGGGATGGGTTAGAAAAAATAATTGAAAGATAGGCATAAAGAAAAAAAATTATTTTAATTTTTTAGTTCCTACGTGAATGTACTTATTTTAAAAAGTCATGATGATGTTCTTAATATGACTGATTCAAGCAGATTTTAGTTTTGAAGTGTACGAGATTTTGATTAGACTTTTCAAGTCTTTTCATTTTTTTTCTTACAATTCCATAATCTAATAGTTAGGAGTCGTTAAATATTTGACCGAGAAATAAGTTTCTATCTTTTCTACAACATATAGGCCTAAAACTACTCATGAATATAATTAATGTAACAACTTGTTCCCGTCGTTATAGAAAAGCCAACGGGGGGGAATTTGGGGCCAAAAAACTCTTTCGTAGTATTTGGATTTTCCCAACCTTGTCCAGACTTGGACGAAATCGGAGTACTTGTGGTGTAGGTAAATCTGGTAACTATCGGGTGAAGTAATTATGATTTTGATTACATGATTAGTTAGATAACTCGTTAAGGAATCTGTACGACTTAATGGAATTGAATTCGGGCGAGTAGAACTCCCAGAATTGATCTTAGTGTAAGGGGTATTTACTGAGCATCGTGGGTTACAGGTGTGTTGTGAAATGGGGATTTTGGAATTCTTTAAATAGCTCACTGGTTAGATAATGCCTCCTTGGCGCCGCTTTTTGCCGCTTTGGCGGGGAGGCTGTGGCGTGGTGGTGGCCGTTGTGGTAGGCCCGACTTAATATCGTTAATAAACCCCTAAACGACCTTATTTTGCACTTTTTAAATTTTAGAGCTAAGGAACGAACCCCAGGTGACTCCTACTCATTTTTCACCATTCTTGAGGCTAAAGGTAAGCTCTTCACTCCCCGAATCTGTTTTTCGATCCATAGAGCATAAAATGGGTGAATTTGATGGGGGAGGGTTTTGTTATAGATTCTATAGTGGAAACAACCCTAATTTGGATAATTGGGATCATGGGTTTGATCTAGGGTCTATAGAATTGTTAGTAATTTAGGTAATTAGTGATTGTTTATTGATTCCCGTATTATATTGATTGTTTGTAGACCAAGAACAAGCG
>NW_006239161.1:851695-881225 GCF_000226075.1 Solanum tuberosum
TTCCGGCATAACTAACTTGGATCGGTTGCCACGTTCCTGCATAACATAGGAATCGGGTACCACGTTCCGGTATGCTAATTGTTTGAGTTTAGGTCCCATGAGAGGACCAATGATGTGATATAAAATGTGAAACTGATCGTTGTTCGTAAATGTTAATATACATGCATGTGATTATAATGATGTTTGACTTGTTTATGTTGCACTAGTGGGATAGCCGCGTGATCCTACCAGTACACTATGGTTGTGTACTGATACTGCACTTGCTCTTATTTTTGTTGAGTACAGGGTATCTTCAAGAGGCTATTGACAGACTTCGCTTAGAATCTCAGTGATCGTCGCTTTGAATTCAAGGGTGAGCCAATTATTCCGGGCTGCCATGGAATTCTCTTTCGTCTATGTCCACCATTTCCTGACTTAGACATTTGTTTGAGCTAGTTGATTAGTTCATTATTTCATTACTTGGAGTTGTATCCCTTTCTTGTTTAGACATGGTTCATTGTTAGAATGTTTTGGTACATTGACTTTCAAGTTGTAGGTTATTCTTCCGCATTGTTAGTTATTATTGTTAGACTTTTGTTAGAGTTTATGGGAACTCTATTTTTATTTCCTTAGTGTTTGACTTAAATGTCTTAGTTATTGTTTTAGTTGCTTGATTTGGGTTGTAGTAGTGGTTCTCCCATCGGAGAGTTAGTGTGGGTGCCAATCACGACGGTCTGGGTCGTGATAATTAAGGAATCACTTTAAATCATCCTAATATTTAAGTCTCCCCGTAGATAAATTTTCAACTATCTTTTTAGGACGTTATTTTTTTTTAATTATTTGGAAGGAGGTCTAATGATTTGTAGTATCAAATCGGTGGAAACATCAATTAGGTTAAAGACATATATTTCAAAGATGAGCTAGTGGTTTACTTTTCTTTTGTATGTTGTATCAATAATAAGAGGTACATTCAAAATTTTACCAAAATATCAATCCTAAAAATGAAAAATATTTTGTTCGGATAAACCTGCAGCGTGAAAAAACAATTAGATTCTGCTAATTTTCTTTTCATTTGTATTTACCTAAAATTTTGTGTTAGATATTATTGAATTTGTTAGTTAAATTTGCAATTACTTGTAACATCTCACCAATTTCAAAATAACTAGGAATAAGTTAGGAATTGGAAATAACCATTTTTTGAAAGTATATATAAAAATTAGGAAATTTGTTTAAGTTAAGGATGAGTTTTAGTCAACTTCAAACGACCATACCTCCTACCTCAGAAGGAGTTAGGTGTGTTTCCAGATATCGTAGGAAAGATCTTGGAATAATCTTTCCAACGCCACCGAGTTTGCGCGATTCCAAGTTCGTATGAGTGAGATCTGCCCATTGGAAGTTGGGTTGTTCAAATAAGGAAAGTCCAATCCGGATTTTAGAAGGGCATTATGGTCTTATCACCACCCAATTAATTAATTTCGATTTTGGTAATTAAGTTGGGTCTAAACTGATAGGATTCAGTTTATGCCTTTACAATATTGAGTTAGGGTTTTAGAGAAGAGAAAAGGAGAAGACAAGAGAGGAGAAGAAGCAAGAATCGTCAAATTTTCGAAGCTAAGATCATGGATTTCATCAAGGGGTGATCCCTACGAAGTCTGTGAGTCTTTCATAGCATTGGGTTCGTTCACCCACGCACCAAGCATGTTAATTTCAGCGAAGTTTGTTCTAGAAAGTTGGAAGTTCATGAATCTTGAATGGTGTTCTTTAAATTGGCCTTCGTTCTTGAGTTAGGTTGAGATTGAGGAGTTCTTTGAGGTTAAAATGTCGTTTCCTTGAGTTTTTTGAGTTAGATTCTTGTGTACACATACTGGTATCTGAATCTAAAGGGAAATTGAGAAAAAGAACCGAGTTTAGGCGAATTGGTGTTACAAAGCGAAGAAGGAACAAGTCGGGCAGAAACTGGGTACCAGGTCCGCACCACGGAAATGTTCCTCAGAAATGTAATTTTTTGCTTCACGACTGGCTAGGACACGAACCTCTCTGCCTCAAAAGTTATTTTCGCGACCAAAATTTAAATGTGCCTCCGCGTCGCGTACTAGTTTCCAGGCAGTGATTTCTTGATCATTCTCTTGTTCAGCTATCTAAAATCATTCCTAAACATCATGAGATCTTTCCTATTACAAATCATAATCCTTGAATCCATAATTCAATTCAAGGAAAGTTAAGAGTCAAGTCAAGTGAAGTTAATAGTCAAGTCAATAGTCAAAGTGCATTTCTTCAAAAGATTATATTGGGACTATGTATTCCCAAAGAGTAAATGTTTTCACATTTAAACAAGAAAAGAAACTAAGATTTCCAGAAGAGCCTTTGAGCTAGTTTTCAGTAAAGAGTAAGAGTAAAGTTCATTCTTCAAAGATTATTCATGAACTAATTATTCACAAGAGTTAAAATGTTTTCACATTTGAGCAAGAAAGGAAACTGAGATTTCCAAGAGAGCTTTTAAGCTAAGTTTTTGAGTAATTATCTCAAACCAAAGAAAGAATTTTGTTTTTACAAACATATGAGCTAAAGTATATTTTGGGAGTAGTATTGAGCTCCGATATAGGGACGAGCTTGAGTTCAAATAACTCACGTCTCCATAAACCATGTAGCCATCATAGGTAGTAAAGGATCATACTTATTAGATGACTCTTTTAGATGCTTTTAGCAGAGACTATTGATCCACTTTGTTAATCGTTCTATATGACAGCAAAGTAAAGGACAGTTCTGGAAGTGTGGGAAAGATGTTGTATCACCACTTAGGCTCATAGTGGAGGTTGTCGGTTAGAAAAACTCACACAAAAACTATATTATTTTATTATATCAGTAAAGTTGAATTTGTTATTGCATTTTTCTTTAACGAACTAAGTTGTTTACCACTGTTTTACAAGATTTCTATATATTGCATATTGTTTTATATTGAGTTAAGTTATTCAGGAATTGAGTAAAGCCAAGGTAATTGTTTCTTTTAGATACTTTTCAAGCTTAAGTTGTGTTTAGAATTCCACCTCACATACACGTGCATTCAATGTACTGATGCCATTTGGCCTACATCGTCTTACGATGCAGACGCAGGTAACCAGGATCAGCATCTAGTGCCTCGTTGATCAGGTTGAAAACTCAGAGTCAGTTGGTGAGCCTCTTTGCATTTTGAATAACTCTTTTATCATTTGCTTTCTAGATTTCAGTTGTTAGGATGATCAGGGGTCCTGTCCCGAGATCCCTCTTTGTTTTAGAGGATTCATATACAGTTAGTAGTTCAGTTGTCTTTACATTATCGTTTCATATGTTAAGACTTAAGCTGCCAGTTTGGCCAAGTTGAATGTTGACTTTTAAACATTCTAAGTTATTTTACTAAACAATTGAGTAAGTGCATTTGATCATAGTAATAATGCTTAGAGTCTTCCACTGAGTAAGTAAGTCAGGCCAATGGTTCGCTTGGGGCCAACAATGGTTCTCAAGTGCTAGCCACATCCAGGGTGTATGCTCGAGGTATGACAAAATTGGCATCAGAGCACAGAGTTCAAGAGTCCTAGGGAGTCTATGAAGCCGTGTCAGTAGAGTCCTAGTTATCGTTGTGAAGCACGCCACATCTATAATTACGATGCTGCAACATTTAGGAATTCCTTCACTTTTTTGATACTCACTCCGTGCGATAGAGTGTATCTCTATAAAAGTCTCTTTCTAACTTGTGCTTACGCATAACCAATTTTGAGCTGGCCTATGGTCGAGAGTGTCTTCATGAGGCGTTTCTTTCCTCGTGAGCTAAGAGAAGCAAATAGATGGTTGCCGACATGAGGAGTTGGATGAGTTTATTCTTAGTTGGGTTGACTCGTCTGTCAAGTAATGAAAGTAAGGCAGCCATGCTAATAGGTGACATGGGCATAGCAAGGCTGATGATCCATGTGCAACAAGTTGAGGAGGGCAAGCTAAAAGATAGCGAAGAATTTAACAATAAGAAGGCTAATACATCAGGTAATGAATCCGGATAACAAAAGAGTAATGCGAACCGGTCTTCTTTCCAACATAAGCAGAAAGGACCTTCTCCATTATCTGCTAGTGAACCTGTACCAAGGAACAAATGTGAGTGCAATAGTCAGAATTCTCAGAACTTCAAAACTAGACATGTGTATTCATAAGGTAGTATGGCACAAGGGCGTACTAAGATTCTTGCATGTGCTAAGTGTGGTAGGAACCATTCAGGAATGTGTTGTGATGACTCTATTAGATGTTTCAAGTGTGGCCAGAATGGTTATTTTATGAGAGAGTGTCCTAAGAGCAGAATAGTAATGGTAATGAGGGCAATAGAGCCCAGTCTTCTTCAGTTGCTCCACCAGATAGAGCTGCATCTAGATGAGCTACTTCAAGGGCAAGCGGAGAAGGAAACTGTCTTTATGCTATCGCTTGTCGCCGAGAGAAAGAGGATTCGCCATATGTTGTCACTGGTATCATCCAAGTCTTCAGTTTTAAATGTTCTTCCTGAGAAAATTTTTGAGCCTTCAGTGTATCTACACCTGATGGTGAGTCTATTCTAGTAGAGAGAGTCTATCGTGATTGTTCCATTTTCGTCAATCACCAGAGTACCATGGTTGATTTAGTTGAGTTAGTCATGGTAGATTTTGATGTCATTCTAGGTATGGACTGGCTTCATGCCTGTTATACATCAATAGATTGTAGAACTCGAGTAGTCAAGTTCCAGTTTCCAGTGAACCAGTTATAGAGTTAAAGAGCAGTTCAGCAGTGTCTAAGGGTCGTTTTATTTCGTACCTTAAGGTGAGAAAGTTAGTTTCCAAGGGGTGTGTCTATCACTTATTCCGAGTTAATGACTGTAGTGTTGAGATACCTCTATTCAGTCAGTTCCTATAGTAAAAGAGTTTCCAGATGATCTACCTGGAGTCCCTCCTGAAGAGATATACTTCAGTATAGATGTTCTTCCAGATACTCGTCCTATCTCTATTCCGCCATATAGAATGGCACCAGCAGAGTTGAAAGAGTTAAAAGAGCAGCTGAAAGATCTTTTAGAGAAAGGTTTTATTCGACCAAGTGTCTCTCCTTGGGGAACTCCGATCTTATTTGTGAGGAAGAAGGATGGTTCCCTTAGGATGTGTATAGATTATCGTCAGTTGAACACAATTACCATCAAGAATAAGTATCCTCTTCCAAGAATTGATGATATTTTCGATTAGCTTCAGGGTGCTTCTTGTTTCTCTAAGATAGACCTCAGATCTGGCTACCATCAATTGAAAGTAAGGGAATGTGATATTCCCAAGACAACATTCAGGACCTGTTATGGTCACTATGAGTTTCTGGTCTTGTCATTCGGTTTGACCAATTCACCTGCAGCGTTCATGGACCTTATGAATAGAGTATTCAAACCTTATATAGATATTTTTGTTATCGTCTTCATTGATGACATACTAATCTTTTCGAGGAATGAGGAAAATCATGCTAGTCATCTCAGAATAGTTCTCCAGACTCTAAGATATAGAGAGTTGTATGCCAAGTTCTCTAAGTGTGAGTTTTGGCTTTAAGTCTGTTGCATTCTTAGGCCACATTGTGTCTGGAGAGGGAATTAAAGTTGATACTCAAAAGATAGAGGCAGTGCAGAATTAGCCTAGACCCACGTCTCCAACTGATATTAGGAGTTTCTTGGGGTTGGCTGGATATTATAGAAGGTTTGTCGGGGTTTTTTAATCTATTTCATCTCCTTTGACCAAGTTGACTCAGAAAACAGTGAAGTTTCAACGGTATGAAGCTTGTGAGAAAAGCTTTCGGGAATTGAAGAAGAGGTTGACTATTGCCCTAGCGTTGACCTTACCAGAAGGTACGCAAGGCTTTGTTTGATATTGTGATGCGTCTAAAGTGGGTTTGGGTTGTGTACTAATGCAGAATGGAAAAGTTATAGCTTATGCCTCCAGACAGTTGAAGGTTCATGAGAAGAATTACCCAACCCATCACTTAGAGTTGGTTGTTGTAGTATTTATTTTGAAGATATGGTGTCATTTTGTTTATGGTGTTCATGTGGATATGTTCACCGATCTCAAGAGCCTTCAGTATGTGTTTACTCAGAAAGAGCTTAATCTCAGACAAAGGAGGTAGTTGGAATTACTCAAGGATTATTGCATGAGTATTCTTTATCACCCAGGTAAGGCTAATGTTGTTGCTGATGTTTTAAGCAGGTTGTCTATGGGTAGTACCGCCTATGTTGAGGAAGAAAAGAGAGATTTAGCGAAAGATGTGCATAGACTTACACGCTTAGGAGTCTGACTAATGGATTCCACAGAAGGAGGAGTAGTGGTGATGAATAGGGCTGAATCATCATTAGTGTCAGAAGTGAAAGAAAAGCAAGACCAAGATCCTATTTTGCTTGAATTGAAGGCAAATGTTCATAAGCAAAAAGAATTAGCTTTTGAACAAGGGGGAGATGGCGTATTGAGATATCAAGGTAGATTGTGTGTACCAATGGTGGATGGACTCCAAGAGAGGATCATGGAGGAAGCTCATAGCTCCAGATATTCCACTCATTCGGGTTCCACAAAGATATATCATGATTTGAGAGAATTTTATTGGTGGAGTAGCATGAAGAAGGGCATTGCAGAGTTTGTTGCTAAGTGTCCGAATTGCCAACAAGTTAAAGTGGAGCATCAAAGTCCCGGTGGTTTGGCTTAGAATATTGAACTTCTGGAATGGAAGTGGGAGATGATAAATATGGTTTTCATCACAGGTTTGCCAAGGTCTCGCAGGCAGCATGATTATATATGGGTGATTGTGGATCGAATGACCAAATCAACGCACTTTTTGCTGGTAAAGACTACCCATTCAGCAGAAGATTATGCCAGGTTATATATTCAGGAGGTGATAAGACTTCATGGAGTCCCTGTTTCGATTATATCATATAGGGCTGCACAATTTACTGCACAGTTTTGGAAGTCATTCCAAAAAGGCTTGGGTTCAAAGGTGAACTTGACTACTGCTTTTCATTCTCAGACAGATGATCAAGCAGAGCGCACTATATAGACCTTAGAGGATATGTTGAGGGCTTGTGTGACTAATTTCAAAGGTAATTGGGATGATCACCTACCTCTTATTGAGTTGCTTACAATAATAGTTACCACTCCAGCATCGAGATGGCTCCTTATAAGGTTCTTTATGGGAGAAGATACAGATCTCCTATTGGATGGTTTGAAGTTGGTGAAGCAGGGTTGATAGGACCAGACATGGTTCATCAAGCTATGGAGAAGGTGAAAGTGATTCAAGAGAGGTTGAAAATGGAGCAGAGTCGTCAGAAATCCTACACTGATGTTATGAGAAGGGAGTTAGAGTTTGAAGTAGATGATTGGGTGTATTTGAAAGTTTCACCAATGAAGGGAATTATGAGATTTGGTAAGAAGGGGAAGCTTAGTCCCCGGTATATTGGCCCTTACAGAATATCCAAGACGGTTGGCAAAGTATCTTATGAGTTAGAGCTACCACAACAGTTAGCAGCGGTTCATCCGGTATTTCATGTTTCCATATTGAAAAAGTGCATGGGAGATCCTTCATTTATCATACCAACCGAAGATATTGGGATCAAGGATAGCTTATCTTATGAAGAGATTCTAGATCGCCAAGTTCGCAAGTTGAGGACTAAGGAAGTAGCATCAGTCAAAGTCCTTTGGAGGAACCAATTTGTTGAGGAAGCTACTTGGGAAGCTGAGGAAATTATGAAGGATAGATATCCACATCTCTTTGAAACCAGAGAAGTTCCAGACCAAGGTACTAATTGTATTCTTAGTACTCTTTCATTTATAAGTTAGTATGTTGAAATTGCTTTGCTTGTGGGTGTTTGAGCTGAATGTTAGATGTTTCACCCTTAGCCTAGTAAGAAGTAATCTCATTCAAGGACGAATGTTCCCAAGGGGAAGATATTGTAACATCTCGCCAATTTGAAATAACTAGGAAGAAGTTAGGAATTGGAAATAACCATTTTTGGAAAGAATATAAAAATCTGGAAATTTGTTTAAGTTAAGAATGAGTTTTAGTCAACTTCAAATGACCATAACACCTAGCTCAGGAGGATATAGGTGTATTTCCTATATCATAGGAAATACGTTGGAATAATCTTTCCAACGCCACCGAGTTTGCTCGATTTCGAGTTCGTATGAGTGCATTATGCCCATTGGAAGTTGGGCTGTTCAAATAAGGAAAGTCCAATCCGGATTTTAGAAGGGCATTATGGTCTTTTAACCACCCAATTAATTAATTTCATTTTTGGTAATTAAGTTGGGGTCTAAACTGATAGGATTTAGTTTACGCTTTTACAATATTGACTTAGAGTTTTAGAGAAAAGAAAAGGAGAAGAGAAGAGAGGAGAAGAAGCAAGAATCGTCAAATTCTCGAAGCTAAGATCGTGGATTTCGTCAAGGGGTGAAACCAACGAGGTATGTGAGTCTTTAATAGCATTGAGTTCGTTCACCCACGCTCCTAGCATGTTTATTTCAGCGAAGTTTGTTATAGAAAGTTGAAAGTTGATGAATCTTGAATGGTGTTCTTTAAATTGGCCTTCGTTCTTGAGTTAGGTTGAGATTAAGGAGTTCGTTGAGGTTAAAATGTTGTTTCCTTGAGTTTTTTGAGTTAGATTCTTGTGTATACATACTGGGTATCTGAATCTAAAGTAAATTTGAGAAAAAGAACCGAGTTTAGGCGAATAAGGGTTAGAAAACGAAGAAGGAACAAGTCGGGCAGAAACTGGGTACCAAGTCCGCGTCCTGTTCCTCAGAAGTGTAATTTTTCCCTGAGCGTCGCAGCAAGGACACAGACCTCTCTGGCTCAAAATTTATTTTCGCGACCAAAATTTAAATGTGCCTTTGCGTCGCGGACTAGTTTCCAGGCAGTGAATTGTTGATCATTTCTCATGTTTAGCTATCTAAAATCATTCCTAAACATCATGAGATCTTTCCTATCACAAATAACAGTCCTTGAATCCATAATTCAATTCAAGAAAAGTTAAGAGTCAAGTCAAGTCAACAGAAGTCAAGAGTCAAGATAAGAGAAGTTTATAAAGTTTTCCAAAAGTCTTTTACAAAGGTTTTAACTTTGTTTTAAGACTTGAGTTTTGAGTTGAGTAAAGAGAAAAGTTTGAAATGCATTTCGTCAAAAGAGTATATCGAGACTATGTATTCCTAAAGAGTAAATGTTTTCACATTTAAACAAGAAAGGAAACTGAGAATTCCCCAAGAGTCTTTGAGCTAGTTTTCAGTAAAGAGTAAGAGATTTTAAGCTAAGATTTTGAGTAATTATCTCAAACCAAAGAAAGAGTTTTGTTTTTACAAACATTTGAGCTAAAGTATATTTTGGGAGTAGTATTGAGCACCGATATGGGGACGAGCTTGAGTTCAGATAACTCATGTCTCCATAAACCATGTAGCCATCATGGGTAGTAAAGGATCTTACTTTTTAGATGACTCCTTAAGATGATTTTAGCATAGACTAGTGGATCCACTTAGGTAATCATTCTATATGACGGCAAAGTATAGGACAGTTTTGGCCGCGTGGGAAAGACGTTGTATCACCACTTAGGCTTATAGTGGTGGTTGTCGGTTAGAGAAACTCCCACAGAAACTATATTACTTTATTATATGAGTAAAGTTGAGTTTGTTATTGCGTTTTTGTTTAACGAACTAAGTTGTTTTCCACTGTTTTACAAGATTTCTATATATTGCATATGTTTATTGATTTATATTGAGTTAAGTTATTCAGGAGTTGAGTAAAGCCAAGGTAAGTGTTACTTCCAGATCCTTTTCAAACTTAAGTTGTGTTTAGCATTCCAACTAACATACTCGTACATTTAATGTATTGATGCCAGTTGTCCTGCATCGTCTTATGATGCAGATGCAGGTAACCAAGATCAGCATCCAGCCCCTCGTTGATCAGGTTGAGCACTGAGAGTCAGTTGGTGAGCCTCTTTGCATTTCGAAGGACTTTTTTATCATTTTCATTCTAGTTTTCAGTTGTTAGGATGATCGGGGGTCATGTCCCGACAACCGTCTTTGTTTTAGAGGCTTCATAGACAGTTAGTAGTTCAGTTGTCTTTACATTATCATTTCATATGTTAAGACTTGAGTTGCCATTTTAGCCAAGTTCAATGTTGACTTTTAAACATTCTAAGTTATTTTACTAAACAATTGAGTAAGTGCATTTGATCATTGTAATAATTCTTAGAGTCTTCCACTGAGTAAGTAAGTCAGGCCAAGGGTTCGCTTGGGGCCATAAATGGTTCTCAAGTGTCTACCACGTCCAGGGTGTATGCTCGGGGCATGACATTATTAATACCGTTAAATGATTTTTTATGAACCTGCCTTCTTTGTTCAAGTTCTAATTTGTCACTTGATTTTGAAAATGCGTGATAATTAATTATGAAATAGTTATGGCACCATTAGTTGCGGAGATTGACTAATTTTTAATTCGTAAATCTTTTGAACTAATAGTAAAATATGTAATTAAAATATCTTAATCTTTATTAGTCTTTTAGGTAAGTGATAAATTTACTGAACACGAGATCATTTTCTTTGTTTGATTGACTATAAATATATAACTAATGTAGCTACGAATTAAAATTATGTAAAAAAACATAATTTATTTCAATAAAGAGCATTGTAGTACAACTAGACTTTTCACAGACAAAACTATGATGTTTCTCCTAGCTTGACTACTAGATCAATAATCTTGTAATATGCAATCTCCATAGAAATTTTCATTGCCAAGACTACTTTTAAGCTTCCATTGTCTTCAAAATTTTAATTAAGTTTAACCACTTTTGACACTACAAAAGAAAAAGGCTGGATAAAGTTAATAATCAATTTACTAGAACATTTCATGAATTCATACTTGGTAAATTATAAATTAACCGCTACCGTCAATTCGTCACAGTCTGAAAGAAACTTTTTGTGAAGTTCATGACGTTCTTCGATAGTAGCAGATTTAGTTGTTCTTTCCATCAATTCACACTGCAAATCATATTCTAAGAAGATCCTTTTCCTTTTAAAATCCACTGCTTTTCCTTCTTTCTTGATCTTGCTGAAAACTGAAAGTAGCATAACATGTCAAGGTGGTTATAAAAAAAAGACAAAAAGAAGAAATAAAAAGGATATCGAATAGAAACTCAGTTGACAAGCTCTAGTTTTGGAGAATTCATTGGTAAATGATATTTTGAGAAATTTATGAATAAAGAGAGTAATTGATGTACAAATGAACTGAATGTGCTTCCTATTTATACATAGTTGTCTGTTTTTGCAAGCTTAACCAGCTGTAAGTTTATTCAATTGTAAGATTATCCAACTACATTTTTATCGAATTACAAGCGTATCTAAGAAATTATGGAATGAATATCCACACTATGGTATGTTTATAATAATTGCATGATGTTTTATAAAAAGAATAATATTTGAATGTCACAATGTATTGGAAAGTTGATAAATTTTATGAGATTATCATAGGGTTGGAAATGGTAAGAAATTGATTTTATTGCTCAATTTAATAAGATAAATAGAGTTTGAATGCATTCTAAATAGGCTCTTGATCTTACATAAAAAATAATTATATTATATTAATTCTTATTTAGAGGTTTATTATTTAATAGTTAATTTTCTAAATAAGGGTAACCACATAGATACTATGAGAGTCATTTTTAGTTATTTTAAAATCAAAGTATTAGATTAAAAAGATGACTTTGCCAAATAATAAACAAAAATAATTTTTTGGTTGTGACAAAAGACCGTCGTGATTGGCACTCACACTAACCCTCCAGTGGGAGAACCATTACTACAACCCAAACTAAACAACTCAACCAAAAACTAAGGCATTTAAAGTTACGGAAGCAGTTAAATGCTAAAGAAAAATAGAGTTCCCATAAACTCCAAAAGTCTAACAAAACAAATGCGGAAATAATGCTTAGAACCTGAAAGTCAATGTACCAAAACGTTAACAAGAACCATAAGTCTAAACAAGAAAGGGTACAACCCTAAACTAACACAAGGAATCTAAAGCACTAGTGTAAGTCTGAAAATGTGGACATAAACAAAAAGAGAACTCATGGCAGCCCGGATGAACTGACTCACCCATGAATTAGATTGATCA
Organism: Solanum tuberosum; assembly: GCF_000226075.1. Lineage (NCBI taxonomy): Eukaryota > Viridiplantae > Streptophyta > Magnoliopsida > Solanales > Solanaceae > Solanum > Solanum tuberosum. The sequence continues at coordinate 863,825 of NW_006239161.1, forward strand.
CTGATCTTCTAAGCAAGGTCTGTCAATAGCTGCCTGAAGATGCCCTGTACTCAACAATGAAAGAGCAAGTGCAGTATCAGTACATAACCATAGTGTACTGGTAGGATCACGTAGCTATCCCAAATAGGTGAAACATATATAAGTCATTAAAACAATAATAAACATGCATACACAGAACATATACAATATCGATTATCACTTACGAACAACGTACAATTTCACAATCCCAAGATATACAATTATGTCAAGTCGTTGGTCCTCTCACAGAACCCACACCCAAATTGTTAGCGTACCGGTACGTGGTACCTGATCCAAGTTAGTGTGTCAGATCATGACACCCGTTCTAATGTTTATGTCGGTACGTGGCAACTGATCCTAGTTAGTCTGTCAGAACATAACACCTGATCCATTCATCAAGCCACAATCAAAATCCAATTGATGGTACGATTTTGTGTACATTGTGGAATCCTGCTACTAGGGAGGTGAGACCCCTCCTTCTCCCTTTCCCTGCACCCATAATCCATGATGCCCCTGTGTTGGGGTTCGGATTGGACCCTTTCACTAATGACTATAAAGTGGTTTACTGTAACACCCCGTAACTAGAGAGAACTAGAAAGAAGTTTAAAAATTGAAATACTTATTTTTGGAAAGAATATAAAAATCTGGAAAATTTGTTAAGTATGTTAAGTTGGATTTTTGGCTGACTTCAAACGGCCATAAATCCTAGATCGGGATAATTTAGGTGTGTTTCTAGGTATCGTAGGAAATATCTTGGAATAATCTTTCCAACGCCGCCGAGTTTGCGCGATTCTGAGTTCGTATGAGTGAGATATGCCCATTTGAAGTTGGGATGTTCAATTAAGGAAAGTTTAATCCGGATTTTAGGAGGGTATTATGGTCTTTTCCATACCCAATTAATTTATTTCATTTTTCGAAGTTTAATTGGGGTCTAAACTAAGTTAGTTCAGTTTACGCAATTAAGAAATACGCTAGGGCTTTGAGAGAAGAGAATAGAGGAGAAAGAAGAAGAGAAGCTCAAGATTTGTCAAGTTCTTGTGATTTTGGTTGTGGAATTCCCCAAGAATTCAATCCTACAAGGTATGTGAGACTCTCATAGCATTGAGTTCATTAACCCACATGCCAATCATGTTTGTCTCAGCGAAATTTGTTTCTAGAAAGTTGAAAGTATGATGTTCTTGAATTATGTTCTTGAAGTTTGCTTTAGTTCTTGAGATTTGATGGGATTGTGGAGTTCTTGATGGAATTGTGTTGTTTTAAGAGTTGTTTTGAGTTAGATTTGTGTGTGTATATATACTGGGAATTTGAATCTATAGAGGGATTGAGAAAAAGAATCGGATTTAGGTGAATTGGGGTGAGAAAACAAAGAAGGAAAAAATCGAGCAGGTTTTGGCATGAGAGTCCGCGTCGCGGACTTGCTCACCCAGTGTACAAAAATCACCTCCGCATCGCGGTAAGGACGCGGACTCCTTTGTCTCAAAATTTAATTTCGCGATCAAAAATTTAAATACATCTCTGCATCACGGACTAGTTCCCAGACGGTGATTTCTTGATCTTTTCTCATGTTTAGCTATCTAAAAACACTCCTAAACATCATGAGATCTTTTCTATCACAAATCACAATCCTTGAATCCATAAATTCAATTCAAGAAAAGTTAAGAGTCAAGTCAAGAGGTTAAAAGTTAAGTCAAGAGCAGTTTATAAAGTTTTCAAAAGTCTTTCACTGTTTTAAATGTTTTGTATAACTGCACTATTATTGTTGTTTACTTTGCATTTGAGTTAAGTTATTCATGAGTTGAGAAAAGTCAAGGTAAGTGCTTCTTTCAGATTCTTTTCAAGCCTATGTTATGTGTAGCATTCCAACTCGCATACTCGTACATTCAATGTACTGATGCCAGTTGGCCTGCATCGTCTTATGATGCAGAGGCAGGTAACCAGGATCATCATCCAGCGCCTCGTTGATCAGGTTGAGCACTCAGAGTTAGCTGGTGAACCTCCTTGCTTTCTGAAGGGTCCTTTTCATAATTGTTAAGCTTTTCAGTTGTTAGGATGATCGGGGGTCATGTCCCGTCATCTCTCATTGTTTTAGAGGTTTCATAGAGAGTTAGTAGTTCAGTTGTCTTTACATAATCATTTCATATGTTAAGACTTGAGTTGTCATTTTGGCCAAGTTCAATGTTGACTTTTAAACATTCTAAGTTATTTTATTAAATAATTGAGTAAGTGCATTTGATCAATGTAATAATGCCTAGAGTCTTCCGCTGAGTAAGTAAGCCAGGCAAAGGGTTCTCTTAGGGCCAACAATGGTTCTCGAGTGCCAGTCCCTCCCAGGGTGTAGGCTCGGGGCATGACATTTACTTTCATTGCAATCTTTGGCATGAATATGCAGCAGCAGTTTATTCCTGTTCTAGGGACTCACGGAGAATTTTGAAACCTAAAGAATCGCTCCCCTTCTATACAGATGTGAGAAACACATTTGGTATTTGCTTATTTGAATGGAACATATTACTTGCTGCTAAGAGGGGGCCACCGTTGTGATTACACTATTCTTTTATTTGACTTTGGGAGTGAGATGTTTGAAGAGATTGAAGGGACTGATTGTAACTTTGTTTATACTTCTGTGTTGGGTTTGATGTTGATGGATTATTCCATTGCTATCTTGAACTATAACCGATGTAGTATGCTTGATTATGATATATGGGTAATGATCCAACCAGATGTTTGGAACAAAGTTTTTATCTTTTAATGCATTGGACTAATTAATTCGTGTTATGATAGCTCTCTCATTTTCGCAAATAAAGCTTCTCATCTGGTCTCCTATAATGTCTGGACTAAGAAAATGAGCATTTAGGATTTCAACATTCAAGCTTGGGAATAGGTGTAAAATGTGGTGATTGTGGGTTTTTTTATTATAAGGAGAGCTTAGTAAACCGTACACAACGAGATGATTGAGAGTTGGTGCATTTATCGTCTGTTGAGCTTATAAACATGTTCACTCAATTTCTTAGTTCTATTGTATGCATTAAATGTTTGTAATTGATCTTATCAAGTATGTAAAATTACTTGAGCAGATGATATATAGCACATTTTCTTATCCAGCCTACTTGTTTTGTTTTCCGTCATTGCGTCTTATGATCTGTGAGTTTGATGCTTGCTGCTAATTAAAGATATGAGTTATATAATCTTGTTAAACACTTTGATTAACTCAAATGAATTTGTGTCCTTTATTTATGATGGTTTGAGTGTTGCAATTTTCATGATGAGCGCTTTGTAGAATTTTGTTGTCAATTAGGAATTCTATTGAAAATCCAGCAACAAGAAAGTGTTGGAAAAGTAATACAGATAGGGAAAATTATTGTTGCAAGTGTAAATAACTCAAAACATATTTCTATATCATTCGCAACAATCATGTTACCCTAGATAATAAATGATAATGAATGACATAAATCTGGTGTTGTGGTGCATCTCTTGCACCAATCAAAGTAAATAGTCATCGAACACTGTAGTTTTAGTTCAGGTCCACCAATATTCGATACAAATGTTTGTTTCTTATCTTTGCTATTTCAATTTTGATAACATCTACGCATGTTACTGTTATAATAGGTAATTTTAAGGTTTCATTAATCAATACTTTTTGCATTTCTTTTAAGTACTATTTAACAGTACTAGGGTTGAACCCATCAAAAACTATAAAAGCACCTCTTTTTTCTCTTTTATTTACTAGTTTGGGGTTTTCTCTTGATCGAACTACTATGGTGCAGCGATAATTTTCTTGAAGATTTAGCAAGGGAGATTCTTCTAAGATTGCCTGTGAAATCCTTATTGCGATTCAAATGAGTCAGCAACAACTGGTACGCTCTTATCAAAACCCCTGAGTTTGTTCAACAATACTTACAGAATTTAATTTCAAGTACTCAATATCTTAGAACTTCGGGAGCCAACAATACTAGACGTCATAGAGATGAAATGGACATTGATCTAGGTCGCATGGAAGAAAGATGCAGTTTTGTGTAGGTAAATCAGTCATAAGAGGAATCATTGTCTCTGTCGACCTTAGTAGTTTTTTACTTTTGATTGTACTGTCCAAAAAGGAAAAAATATTGATTGAGTTTAATTTAATGTTGTTCTAATGAAACAAATGAACAGAAAAAAAATGTTACTAATTTTAATGGAATCTATAATGTGATAACCTTATACACATATTTTGATGATAAAGATATATTTCATAACAACTTGATTATCTATTTATATTGTAAATAAATTTAAAATCGTAATTATTTAAAAAATCATTATTGACAATCAAAATCCATTTATCTACATAAATAATAGACAATATATAAGATATATGCATAATTACATAAACGTTCCCTTTTAACTTGGCTTGAACTGTCATCTACGCCGTCCAACTTTGGGTATGCACAAGTAGATACTCAAATTTATATAAAGTTGAACAAATAGACACAATCATTCCACATGATACATTGGCATGGGATACACTTGAACTGCTTATTGTTATGTCATGTAACATATTACGTGTAGGATGTGTGATTCTATTTATTTAATTGTATACAAGTTTAAATGTCTATTTGTGTACACTCATAAGTTGGAAAGCATAAATGTCAGTTGAAGTCAAGTTAAAGAGAACGTTAATGCAATATGCCTAGGAGATAAGTGAAACTTAAATATGTATTGTCACGCTCTGAGGGTACCCCCTAGACGTAACATGGGACCTAGGATCACGAGTGACCCCAAGCTAACCCTGAGTATAGCATTTATTAAGCATGCTGAAAATATAACTAATTAAACCATATACTTTGCGGAGGCTAAAAACAGTGGATATCTGAAACGAGTAAAAACCTAAGAAGTCTGAAAGTAAATATAAATAATAAGAATTCAGTGATGACTGAAACAACCACTTAACAACTTGAGCTAAATCTGCTACTATATCTGAAAAGCCTCTACTGAATTGAGTTGCTGGGACATGCCCCAACTAACTTTGATAAAACTAAAAACTGGAAATAAAGACTAAAATAGAAAGCATGTTTGTTGTCCTCTAAGTATAAGGACTCACCACTGAAGCTACTGAAGTCGAATCAAAAATCAATCTAGGCATGATCTGGATGTTGAGTGTCTGAACCTACATCATGAAATGATGAAGCGCAAAGTATGTATCAGTACTAGGAATATAATGAGCATGCATGATAGAGATATGCTAAGCTGAACAAAGTATATAAGCTGGAAAATGCATAACTGAGTAATGATATAATCTGAACAAGGATATAGATATGTACTGAAGTATAACTGAAAAATGAACTGAATGTAATGACCAAGTACTAATCATGAAGATAACATGTTGAACTGTAAATTGATGTAAATGTTGAAAACCTGGTCGATGCAACAAGAGTCTGACTGTGGGAGCTTCTATTAACCGACATAAACCACGTGAGTTAAACGTGGAGTTCAATGTATATGCCCTATCGAGAGGACTCAATATACCTTGCCAGGGGTATAAAGGCATGACAGTGGCGTGATCACTTAAACTGATGCCCAACTGAGGGGCCTTATAAACGTACGCGGGCACGTAGTTCTGGGACTTTAAGGGTACGCTAAACCCTAGTCCAACTCGGTGTTAAGTCTACTCCCAACTGAATATTCATGAAACTAAAATGAACTAAATACTAAATAGCTCAAAATACAGACATGCTAATTGAGAATGCACGATTTATATGCTAAGAATATAACATTCAAAATCTGAAGAGTGAATTTCTGTCTGGTTGGCCTAGAAAGTATAATTCATGAACTAGGATAAATCTACACAAGCTAGGGTTCTGAGTGCTATGCATGGAATTATAATAAATTATCAAGAAAGAAGTTATTTAGATCAAAGGAACCATAATCACAATAAAGCTTGAAAATCTAAAAACCCTAGGTCTAAATAGTTAAAGAGAAGCTGAAGAACTAACTGAATTCTAGGGACCTAATGGATGAAAGGTACCCACTAGTGAAATCCTGCATACCTGGTGATGAAATCTACGGATAAATCCTTTGGATTTCTGGGCATAACTTCAAAGAACACTCTTGCTTGTTCTTGGGAGAATTGGTTGACTTTTTCCTTTTCTTTTCGCTCTAAGTTGGGTGATTTTGGGAGAATGAGGGTTCTGGGTATTATTTGACTAGATTATTAGTCTTAGACTGAGTAAAATAACGTAGTTTAGGCATCAAACAACGTAGTTTAAGTGCCCAATGCATAGGGGAAAAGACCAATGTGATTCTGACTTAATGCTGCTGAAGTGACTTCAAGAAGGGCTTCACGAGCAGTCATCATGACCAAAGTCCGTCTAGCAACTCATGAAGATTCCCTGCACGACAAGACTTCACTAAAACGGGCATAACTTCTTACTACAAGCTTGGAATGAGGCAAACTTGGTGGCGTTGGAAATAGGACTCAGAGATCATTAATTGGATAGGTCATAGACCACCTAATTCATTTTTTGCTGAAAGATATGGTCATTTAAAGTTGACCCAAACCTCAAAGTCTGTCAAGCCTCTTTCAGGAGCCATAGACGGTCAGTGGACCTTCACAGTAGCCATGGTGGTTTTGTGTCCCTCTCACAGGACACTTCACGGACCGTATGGAGCTTCATGGACAGTTTAGTGGTCCGTGGTCATTCACCTTTTATTAGGTGCACAACCACGAGCAGGGTGACAGGTCATGGTCCTCTTTACAGCCCGTGGACTCCTTGCGTGGTTTTCCCTGCTCTCTTGTTCAATATAAGTTATGATTTTTGAGGTGTTACAATATCTTCCCCTTGGGATCATTCGTCCTCGAATGAAGTCTAAACAAGCTGAGTTTGGAGGAAAGAGCTGAAATCCCTACTTACTTAATACTAGAAAGTGATATCTAACTGAACTGAGTTCCATGAACATGTAAATATGTTGGAATGTAATGATAACTGAGGGAACATGATACTAATACTAAATTACACAAGAGTAAGCTGATAGACTAAAAATGAACTATTATTTCAAGCTAAAACTGAATCGAAAGGAAAGAGGTGAGGATTCTTGACCATCATCGATGTTTCTGCTTCCCAAGTAGCTCCATCTAAGGACCGACTCCTCCACAAAACCTTTACTGAAGCGACTTCCTTATTTCTCAACCTACGAACCTGACGGTCAAGAATTTCAATTGGAACATGTTCATAGGTGAGGCTATCTTCACAACCACACTATCTAAAGATACTATCGATGCCGAAATACCCACACACTTCTTCAACAAGGAAATGTGAAAGACCGGGTGAACCGCTGCTAGTTCTGTTGGACACTCTAACTCATAAGTCACATTACCAACCCTTTTCAGGATTCAGTAAGGACCTACATACCTGGGGACTGAGCTTCCCTTTATTGCCAAATCTCATCACCCCCTTCATGGTTGACAGTTTCAGGAAACCCAATCATAGATTTCAAACATTAAGTCCCTTCTCCTTACATCTGCATGGGACTTCTGAGCATCTTTAGTCTATCTCTGATGAGTTGAACTTTCTCCATAGCCTCATGAACCAAATCTATCCCAATCAAGGCTGATTCACCGATTTCCAACCAACCAACCGGAGATCCGCATCGACGCCCATATAGTGCCTCATTAGGAGCCATCTGAATATTAGAATGGAAGTTTTTATTATAGGCAAACTCTATGAGAGGTAGGTGATTATCCCAATTACCCTTTAAATCAATCACACAAGCTCTCAGCATGTCCTCTAAGGTCAGAATGGTACGCTCTGCTTGACCATCCGTCTATGGATGAAATGTTGTACTGAGATTTACCTAAGTACCAAGACCTTTCTAAAATGATTTCCAGAAATGAGATGTAAACTAAGGACCTCTATCTGAGATAATAAACAGGGGAACCCCATGCAACCTAACTTTCTCATTGATGTAGAGTCTGGCGTAGTTCTCCACCGAATCTGTAGTCTTGACAGCCAAGAAGTGAGTTGACTAAGTAACTCTTTCCACTATCACCCAAATGGACTCATGTTGTCTGCGAGTACGAGGTAAACCCGTAATGAAGTCCATGTTTATCACTTCCCACTTCCACGTTGGAATGCTAATCTCTTGAGTCACACATCCTGGTTTATGATGTTCTACTTTAACCTACTGACAATTAGGGCACTTAGCCACAAAATCTGCGATGTCCTTCTTCATGTCGTTCCAACAATAGACTTCCCGTAGATCACGGTACATCTTAGTGGCACCCTGATGAATAGAATATCTGTAATTATGGGCTTCTGTAAGGATCTATTGTCTTAACTCTCCCACATTTGGAACACATAAACGACCCTGTTAACGAAGTACACCATCTCCCCCTTGGGAGAAAACCTTAAATTTTTGCTGATGACCCGCAGCTTCCAACAAAAGTAATATAGGATTGCTATCCTGTTTTTCCTTAACATCCACTACCAATGAAGATTTTGATCCATTCTGAATTATTCAAAGGATAATTAGCCTCTTTCTCTACTTTGAGTGCCACAAAATCACAAGAAAAGAGTATCAAATTAGTGCAAATCCACCACTCATCACCTACCACAATTGGGAGCCTAACTATATCGTTTAGAGGGGATAGACTGAACCAATTGTGGAGCATTAAGTTTTCATCTTGTTGAGTAACCAAGCAAGGTTTATAGGTGTATCTTTATCCTAGATACAAATTAACCCTAGTTTCTAGAGAAGATCATGTTCCTCTTGTCCCACATTTAATCCTCCTATTCCTCTCCCGAGTTTAAATTAGACAATGAATTTATATCAATGGTGACCGATCATAAAATACTAAAACAAAAATAAAAGAGGAAATTTATGTGATAACCAACTTCCATCCATAAAATTCAATACTACACAATCGTCCGTAGCTACAGCCCTGGAATAAGAGAAATTAGCTACCCATAATTTGATTCTCAATCTTTGAATATTCAATAATCATACGAGAAATCAATGGATGAAAAGAGTAGGAATGAACAATAAAATTGAAGTACAAATTCATCGAAGTCGTCGTTCTCCATAAACCAGAAAAAGAATAATTAAATTAACAAAACTCAAGTCTATTTATAGTTGGAAAAAGATTGGCCGAAAATTGGATTGTAGGTACGTGATGCACAGTCGATACGGACCTGCCTTACTTCCTAAAATCCTCCTCTCCATGAGACGGAGAGGTAAAATAATCCTCTGTCTCAGCAACCTCAGAAGTGAAATAATGAATTCCCTCTCCTTAATACGGAGAGGATACAGAGCTAGAGATTTTCTCAATTTGAACTTCCTTTCACTCCTTTGCAAATTTGTCTTTTGTGCTTTTGTGATCCCACCCACAATCTCTTCACTTCTTTTTACTTTTGTGCCTATTTCCCTTGGTTCCAAAACTGCAACCAACTAATCACATTGGTTAATCACAATGCATTAACACAACCAAAACATTATTGATACAATGGGAAAGTGTCCTTGAACTTAGCTAAAGTATGGAGTTTATTTGGATTTTAGGCATATAAATATGCCCAATATCATGACCTATTGGAGAAAGGGGAGGAAAAGATAACAAATAAATCACTGATTTATAATCCTTGAGGGACTTATTCATGATTTACTTTTCATTATTTCATGTAGTTAAAAGATAGGTAAAATAATATCCTTATTCCTTTTTGTCCACCTTTGGAAGGATTATCAAGGCAATATTAGAGGAATTTTATATTGCAACTCTATTACGAGTTTTAGCACTAATGAAATTAGATGTGCTTTTTGAGGAATCGCAACTCCATTACGTGTTCTAAATTTCATATAAGTTGAGATACAAAATATGAAAGTTAAAAGGGGTAGCCACATTGCAAGAAGCATCAGCATTAGCAAAAAAAATGTTTTGTGGCTAGAGAATTAGTGTCATCGGCGATGAATGATTTTGAATAAGAGGACTTGCTGAGACACCATTTAATCCAAATAATTTTTTCTTCATATGTTATTTTATCAAACTTCAAGGCGATGTGCTTCTGAGTTTTTATTAAATTTATCAAGTACACAGCGAATTCAATAAGATGAACAACATTTGTTAGTGTATGCAGAAATCTTATAAGAGAAACACTCGAAATTGATGAATAAAATGTTTATATTTCTTTTTGGAAAGATGAATAAAATGTTTATATCCGAGGATTAACATCTAAGGTGATGAAAAATCTATAGTACAACGAAGGATTAATAATAAAATGTATTTAGACTTAGAATTATATCTTTTCAGTTGTAGGACTAAAATCCTATTATCATTAATCTTTGGATAAAATATTCTTGATAATTTAGTGTACTCACTTGAAAATAAAATCAATATGATCATGGATAAGCTTATTGAGGTAGTTCACCACTGCGTGAAGCGCGGGTGATTTACCTAGTGTATATAATGAAATTATTCTCTTATAACTATATATAAGAAGGATAACAAAGGATGAAAGAATTTTTTTCTTGATTTCGTAGAAGTGAAGATGATAATATTCAAGAAACCATTTAACAATATTTATTTCTAATAAAATTAAAATCTCTACTCATTAAAAATAGGACAAAGAATGTCAAACAACCAATCAATATCCCTTAGAGTTTTTCAAGAATAATTACAAAGCTTTAGTCATCACAGTAGCATTATTATAAGGAACTAAAGAAGATTGTTAATTGATAGAGATAAAGCTTAAGCATTGGGAATGAGGACTCTAGCAAATATTTTGTGAAATCTTCAAGTAAATCTGGATGATCATTGAGACATATGGCAACCTACCCATAAAACAAAAGATAGTCACAAATTAAAACATCAAGATCATCTAATAATATTTGTGTATCCAAATTAAAAATGACTTATGACCTCATGGTAGACATCATTGATGTTCTTGTTGTGCTCCTCTTTGTACATCTTCAGAATGTCTAAGAAGGATTTGTACACATGATCATCATTTTGAAAATGCTCCTGCACAAAGTTATAACCGCTCTTTAAATTAACTTTATAAGATGCAGTGGAGAAGCTGCAAACTTTGTCAAGGGTGTTCAGAACTTTAGTATATATCTTTAAAAAGGTGTTTTAACATGTATACACAGTATTATTTTTTATATGTACAATATATTTTTTCCATGAAGGATGTTCAAGTGACCACTCTTGGGTCAATGTAGCTACACCATCGATAAGACAAGAGCTTAAAAATACAAATTTTATGATACTAATTGTCATGAGATATAAGTACAATGCACGTACATGATAAAAGAAATGAGAAGATAATTATTAATTAAATGAGAAGACAGAAGAATAACCTTTACTTTATTCACAAATGTGACAACTTCTTCAATATTAATTCTTTGTGGAGGATCCTCATCTTGATCATTGGCTTGCTCTTCATCCCACTTAGCAAGAAATTCAACTACAAAAGCAATAATCAATCAAAATGAAAATTGATTTTCACAATGAAATTTACTATCATGACTTACCAACTCGTTCATAATGCTCTATAAATTCATTGAAACCCTCCATAAGCTCAGGATATTTTCCAAGTGTATTAGCAACCTGAAATGAATATCATTCATGCTTTCAAATCTATCATATTCTTAAACAACAATAACCACACCAACTTGTACATCATCATAGTTGTAAAAATTTATTCCTTACAATTAGTGTTCAGTGTACCGCTTGTCTAGCCTATGATTTGCAACCAAACCATTGATAGAAGAAATTGTAAACAAAGATTATTATCATAAAGGATAAAAAAATGATAGATTAGATGCATTATACACATACCAATCTTTGTAACTGCTCTCTTGTAATTATTTCCTTGCTATAAATATGAAGACATTTTAGGAATGCCTGATAATCAGCTGGACTTCTTACTCTTTCCATTACCTTTTCACAAAAAGTGAACTCTTTGCCATGTGTGTCTGACAAAATTAATCAATTTATATTAAAAATCATACTAATCAAATACAAATTTTCAAACAATGCTAACCATGAACTCACATTTCAGTGCATCTTTGTTCTCATTATTAGGTTCTTTATAATCCTCACTGTGAGTTCATTTACCCATATTCTCTTTTTCAGCACGCGTCTTTTTTTTGCTCTTTATGCAACCTCATCAATGTTTTATTGTTGTTCAAATTAGTGCTTGAATTTAACAAGAACATAGTGCACTCATCTAGCAAATCTGGATGTTCATTGAGAATTATGGCAACCTACACATATAAAAATAGCAACAAACAAAAGTATGAAGGTCGTTGTCTCTATATTATCTATGAATCCAAATTATAAATGTTTTATCACTCATGGTACACCTCTTTGATGTCCTTGTTCTCCTTCCTATACACACTCAAAATATTTATGAAGGATTTGTAGTCATGCTCATTTTCTAAACGTTTCTGCAAGAAGTTATAAGTGAGTAAGTTAAGATTAAAGTTTTCTGAAGAACAAACAAGTAGACGACCTTTATTATTAAAATAATAAGATAACAGATATCTAACCTTTATTTTGTTCACTATACTGATTGCTTGTTCAAAGTCAAATTTACTAGTACTAGAACCACCTTCATCTTTGCTAGCTCTGCGAGTGCCACCTCCTCTTCCACCCAAACCACTTTCACGAACATGTGATTGACCATACCTAATTCATCCGAGGAAAAAAAAAGGTTTATATACCAGATTAAATGGTCAATGTATCTATGCAATTATAGGTGTGGTCTAACAATAAATTAAGTGTGTGAAATTATAGAAGATTGGAGCTCAAATACTTGATTTTTTACAGCTTATTGAAGTCAATATGTATAACTAAATGAGGTAACATGTTTAATTGGTTACAATATCAATACAATTGATACTTGAAAACAACTTTAAAAGGTTTTGTAAAATTTGAACTGAATGTCTGAAATAAGGACACTTTATCTTGTGTTCAATTGAAACAAGTTGTAGTTTGAGTGTCTAAGTGAATTAGATTTACTTACAACTTGGGTATAATCAAAGGAGCATTCATATTTAAAATTATTAACATATCTATCTAATTGACACCTACAAACACACGCAAGAGTTTTTTCAAAATTTTAAATTAGAAGCGTCTAATAAAAATATTTTATCATGTTTTCCTAAGCTCAAGTGAAACAAGTTGTTTTTCGAGTATCTAAACAAATTAAGCCAACTTGTATTGTTCTCAAATTCAAGTAGTGGTTAATATACATTTTCGTTCACTTTAAATCAATGTTTAACTTGGGCACAAAACAAAAGTTTATGATAGTCATGTACATAAAAATCACTAGAGAGAGCTTACGATGCTCTAGGGGAAGAACCAAATGACCTGTTCAATAGAGGGTTATCAAGTACATAATCTCCAAATCGTTTCATCCTACAAAAATAGAACAACAACAATTTACAGTAAAAAAGATACAGAAAAAGAATAAAAAAAATATGCTCCATTCTCTAAAAGATCTCACCTTGTAAAGAGGAAAAAACAAAAATCTCAGTAGATCTATAAACAATAAAGGAACTAAATCAATGATTTAGATTAGAATACGAAAATCTTTTTTCGATTCATTTTTCTCTACCTTTTTCCTCTCCCCTCAAAAGAACTAAAACACACACACAAAAGGTGAGGCCAAAAAATGAATTTAGAAAAAAAAAGTGTTTTTGTATATCTTATGTAAAGAGTCTCAATTTGCATAAAATATCATGTACTTACAATATCTGACTATGCACATTATATATAGTCCCAAAAATTCGGTTGATGTGCCAAAAAAAAGGTAGAATTTTGAAATTGACTCAAAATTAGGTTAAGGTGTGAACATTTTTAATTTCAAGATTGAACCCAAATTTTGAATTTAAATTTCAAAATCGTACTTACTAATTTTCATAATAATAAATTGGATTATTTTAGATTATACATTATAACTCTAGATTGCATTTGCTTACAATTAAAACTTTATTAATATTCCAAAAAAGAACAATTGATTATTATTTTTAGCATTTCTGGAAAAGTTATAAATTTGTGGTCAATGTAGTTTATCTCAAAATGAAAAATAATTATTTGGTCAAATCTCTTTTCATTAATATTATATGTTGATATAAATTTATGTGACTTGGTACAAAATACCAAAATCGTTGAACATTTATTTTTTGATTTTTTGCCCCTCATTTTGAAATTATTGCATACAATTAGTACGTCTTTTTATCTCTAAAATAATATTCTTTTTAAGAAATCAAACATTATTGAAAGAGTTTTTCCATAGACGATTAATTGTTATTTTTTTAAAAATCTTTCATTTATTTGCAGAATTAGATATATTGAAGTTATACAGAGAATATAATAAGGCGGTATAAGATATTTGAAATTTTAAATTATATATGTCACTCAATTTTCCTCAGGTTATGCTTGTAACACCTCGTAATTCTACTTCTAAAATCCAAATCGGTAGTCGTAAGAGTATCAACTTGGGTCGGGTGATATACTACTTATTAATATATATTACGGTTCATTCCTAATTATTAGAAGTGCTTTGGATGTGAGTTAAGGTCATAATGAACCATTAGCACAAAGTCGAATTGAAAGGTTCCTAACGATTAAATTATTTGTGTAAGTTCATTCAAGTATTAAATTCAATCAATCATACCTCCTAATATATGAAGAATTTTGTTGCTAAATAGAAACCAAAATGAAAGGCCTTGAACTCTTCTTCAACCATTTTTGACCGTTCATCAATCCAAGTTATGTCCTAAAAATTATGCCTATTTTTCTTTTCAAAACGTAATCTACACGAACCAGCGCAAAGTGGAAGTGTGCCGTGCGGTAAGGTTAGTGTTACTATTAAGGTAGCGTGAAGAGCTACATGAACTAAGCTTCTGTTACGTGACCGCGCACGTTACTTCATAAATCTTTTGGGTTTCTCTTCTTTTCACGCTTAGGAGAGGTGGTTATATCTTTCCTCATCACAAAGCCCCAACCCACGAATATTAATTTTTGCCCAAATCCAAAGTCAAATCAATTTCATTATTTCAACTCTCTGATTCTCAAAAAAAAATTGCACTCAATAACTTCAAAAAACAGAAAAGTTAGGGTTTCAAGGCTTCCAAGCAAGTTCTGCTTAAAGCTTTTTGAAGAACCTTGTTCTTCCAGGTATGTAAGGCTACTCATAGTGTTGGACCAAGTTCGTTCTCACACCCTACATCTAATGTTAAGGTTCTATCCAAAGTTCCATGATATTCTGAGTTCGGTTTGTGTTTCTCATTCTGAGTTCTAATTTATTAATTACTCAGACTGCAATCTTTTATGCATTTTGATTCTTGAATCATTGCTCATGATTTCATTATTACATGAACCCTAATTTCTGAAGTCATAATTGAAAAGTTCTTATAAGAATATCCCTATGCATTGATTTTGGATTTTCATGTGAGTCCAAGTGTATTTTTAAACAAAAATTTGAAAGGAGTTTTAAACAAACATAATTGATTCCAAATGTACTAAGTGGCATTAATAAAAGGGGAATTTAAAAAAAAAAAACATAAATGGTATCCTGGAAGGTTTTTTAGTCAAGAAAAGTAAAGATCAATTCCCTAAAGAGGGCTTTTTGAGCATTATAGATATTGCTTATTTCGGGAGTAGTATTGAACATCGATTGAGTAAGAGTTCATGTAACTCAAAGCTCCATAAACTATGCAGCCTGTGTAGGATAGAATCGTATCGACTATCGGGCGACTCCTCACTGCCTCTGAGAAGGCCTAATAGATGGATCCACAAGTCCACAAGTTAGAGTTGTTTTCCTATTATTACTTTGTAGATGTATTATTTAATCGATATATTAATATATTTATTAGTTAAATGCAATAATATATATATTTATTTCAATTTGATGAGGTTCAATCATGTAATTAGTCGTATCTCACTAATATTACCTTATAGACGATATTTGTTGTATATTTTTCTTGTCATCTAACCAGATGTGTTTTGCACGTGTATTCCACTTAATCTGTTTAGATGTCATATGAACATGGGGAGAACAACTACATTTTATTTTTTAAACTATTTTTGTATATTAATTTTTATTTTATAAGTTATAACATAATAGATGATATTCTTTTTGTTATCTCTCATATTTATTTTTTGATTGACTGTGTACATAAATCAAAGATAGTTATGTGACTGTTCATAGTTAACTGAGAAAGATTTCCTTTTTTTTTATCGAAAAAAATAAAAATTTAAATTAAAAAATATATTCTAGTGAAATCATATATATAATCACTTGTTTATCTTACACCCAACAAGGATATAGTTCATATACTTGTAAAAAATTTCAATTTATTCAACCAAGCATGATTCATCCAAGGAAAAATAACAACACCGTGTTATCACATATATAGGGGGGGTACAATAATATGAAAAATTATTGGTCAAAAGTTAATGTAATCACTATGAGAATTCATAATATTATAACTAAAGAGTATAAAAGAGTGTGAATAACATTTGCAATAATTAGTAATAACTAAGAAAGTTTATAATGTTACCACTAAAAATTCAATGTGCAATAGATGAATTTCTAATAAATTTTATACTTACATAATAAATAGGATTTTTAATTAATGATACTATTTTATTATAGTTATTAGATTTTAATTTAGTGTAGGGACAAATAAAATGTTTATTCGATATTACTGAATCTAAAATTTATTTTGTTAATGATAAATTTTAAATGATTCATATATATTGACATATTTTCATATTTTTGTGAGTTATTTTTTTAAAAAAAAAAATTGAATTAATGAAAATATATATCTCATAAAAATTAGCTATTAAATAAATAATAAAAATTAATCTAATACAGACTTCAACTGGAGTTATTAGAAGTCATATGAACTTTTCTTCATCGAAAATAGTGAAATATTAAGAAATACTAAATCAGTAAAACAAAAGGGCAATGTTTACATAGTAACAACTATTTTGAAGCAAACTTCCTGACAATCTAAATTACATAAGTAGCATTGATAAATAAAGTCATTCTTTTGTCTTGAGCATCAAAAAAATAAATTGTGAAGATTCTCTAACTCTTGAGAAGTTTAATAATTTCGGAAAAAGATATTCAGAAACATATATATACATCACAAGAGAAATTGTTAACAAAAACAAATGAATTTATACTACAATAAAAATTAAACTAATACAAACTTCAACTGGCGTTATTACAAGTCATATGAACTTTATTCGTTGAAAATACTGAAATATTAAGAGAATAGTAAATTAGTGAACCAAAAGAGTAATGTTTATATAGTAATAACTTTTTTGAAGAAAACTTCCTGACAATCTAAATCACATAAGTAGCATTGATAAATAAAGTCATTCTTTTGTCTTGAGCATAAAAAA
>NW_006239161.1:881289-900008 GCF_000226075.1 Solanum tuberosum
TCTAAATCACATAAGTAGCATTGATAAATAAAATCATTCTCTTGTCTTGGGCATCGTAAACACAAATCGTGATAATTCTCTAACTCTTGAGAAGTTGAATAATTTTGGAAAAAGATATTCAGAAGCATATCTCTACATCACAAGAGAAATTGTTAACAAAAATAAATGAATTTAGACTATAATAAAAAATTAAACTAATACAAACTTCAACTGGCGTTATTACAAGTATATAAACTTTTTTTTTTGTCAAAAATACTTAAATATTAAGAAATAGTAAATCAATAAAATAAAAGGGCAATGTTTATATAGTAATAACTATTTTAAAGAAAACTTCCTGACAATCTAAATCACATAAGTAGCATTGATAAATAAAGTCATTCTTTTGTCTTGAGCATCAAAAAATAAATCGTGACAATTCTCTAACTCTTGAGAAGTTTAATAATATTTGAAAAGGATATTCAGAAGCATATATCTAGATCACAAGAAAAATTGTTAACAGAAACAAATGAATTTAGAATACATCATGTTACTCATCTATTGGAACATTAAATACTATTGTATATACTAAGCAAAAAAAAATCATTATATCATCAGAATTATTTTCCTCAAGTACTCGAGGTTAAGGAATATACCCTCTTACGATAGAACAATTTACTTCATCGGAATACTGGTACATTATATTCCGCTAAACTTCGAACTCACTCAATGACAGTAAATCACATGAAATTTTTAAAATGCAAGAAGAAGAATAGTAGAAGATTAAAAAAAATTGTGGTTGAAAAATGAGAGGAAACCCCTCTATTTATAGTCACAAAAGGAAGTATCAACAAGTGTTTTTTGTGTCTTATATGAAAATTCATGACCTTTCCAAGAAGTCACAACCCTTTGGAAAAGTCACAACTTATTGAAAAAGTCATAACTATTTGGAAAAGTCACAACTATTTGGAAAAATCACAACTCTTTGGAAAAGTCACAACTCATCAAAAAATCACAACTCTTTGAAAAAAGTCACAACTTATAAGAAAAGTCACAACTCATCGAAAAAGTCACAACCTAAGTTAGGGATATTATAGTAATTTAACATTCAAGTTAGGGGTTCATGCTTTTAAGGTAACTAGATTTACCGCACGTGCGTTGCACGTGGTTGCTTCGTCTTAAGATTGATACATCTATGATAATCTATTGGTACTATATTTGGCACAATTTGTTTTGCTTTTCGCTGTTGGGCGTCAGCCGGTTGTGTTGAGTTTTAGTCGCATGCGTGACCACTCTTTTGCAAGTGGGTAGTATGTGGCATTTTACTTGTTCCCACCACTCGTGTGTTTCGGTCTTTTTTGGATAATTTCCTTGTTAATTTTTTTTATAGCTCTTTACTTGTAATACGCATAATACAACCATAAATAAATTAGACTCAGCCTTAATACGTGATTTCTGTCTAGTGAACATTAAGGCAAATAAATTCCCACTCAAGCGGTCGGTAGGGTATTAAGTATTGCAGTACATGTTGTGACCACCTGTTATTTTGACCATAGGTGTAATATGTGTGGAAACATCTAATAGATGGTCATACAATATTTATTTCCATTTTAAAATTGGGTAACATACATGCTTAGTTTTGATGGCTACTACTTGTGTAAAGTTATATTAAATCTGAGAAGTGTCGTCTTCATCTTGTCGTGTGCTTTAAGTTGTGAATTCTTATTTTGAAATGTCAGTTGACTATGTATTATACTTAGGCAGTAACAGGGTATATAGTATGCAACAGGGCATACCTATTTCTTTTTCAATGAAGTTGGATGTGTTTCTTGATATTGGTTGTTTGTTTGCTGCAGAATATGTTGTGGACCATTTTAATGAGGGGATAGCTAGTATTTGCGTCTGTTGGTGGATGAATGATGGTGTCTGTCTAGAATGGGAGAGTCGGAAGTCATGTTTGTTCGTGAAGGACTGTGTTGATTGCGAAAGGAGCATGGTAATGTGAGTTGCACAGTTGTTGGAGTTGTATGTCTAGTCTTTAGATCCATGTACAGTAATCCGTTTTTGTTAGTGTACATTTAAGTTGTACATACTATTGGTTTGTAAGTCATTATTCAGAACGCCATAGTTAGTGACCAGATACACAACTCTACTATTTCTTTTATGCCAAGTATAGTCGAGCGCCGTACTGTTAATTTGATTGTACGTTATTTGTTGTTAAGTAATCGTGCATGACTTAACATCTACCGTATTAGTTATGTTCTTTCATGTACGTCATGACCCCTTTACAATAGGGCATAATCATTGTTAATACACACAAAAGCAATGTCTTATTTGGTAGTTGTCTGATGTTGTTCATATTCTCTCTTCTTCCACCAAACTTATGACTGCATCTACCAATCCTTTATTAGCTCCATGTGGTGTGTATGCTTATCCCTGTTTAATTTATTTGAATGTTGGTATTAATCAAATCTCTCCTAAAACTTCCTTGTAGACAATATTTCTTGTGCATGTCCTTATGTGCCGCTCTGGTTGTTCAGTCATGATCAATATTTTAGTTGTCGCCATTGATATTCCTCTTGATAGTGCCACGTACAGTTGACCATGTGAGAAAACATGTTGTGGTAGGTACAATCCAACATTTGGTATTGTTTGACCTTGTGCCTTATTTATCGTCATTGCAAAACATAGACGTATTGGAATATGTTTCCGAATAAATTTGAAAGGATATCTTTCATTCTCGGGTGTTGATAGTTGTATTCTTGGAATAAACACTTGCTTTGTGGCATAATGACCTGTTGTTATTTCTGAATGTATGACATTCCTGTCGAAACCTCTACAAATCAATCGCGTCCCATTGCACAACCCATTTGAGGGGTCTAGATTTCTCAGCATCATTATGGGTGCATTTTCTTTCAGAACCAACCTATCATATATAATGTAACGATTCATCAATTGGTTTGTAATTGTAATAGTGCAATTTTTTATTCATTTGTGTTATGAGATAACATAATAATAACACAGATGTATAACTTTTGATGTATTTGATAAACTACCTATGTGGCAGTAAGCCATTTGGTGTCAAGGTGTTGAGGTATTCTTCTTGATAGTAGTTGTTGGTATCATCTTCCGCTGCGTCAAAGATGATGTATGTTTTTGTTTCTCCAAGGAATTTTCCAATAATCAATTCATTTAGGTTATCTACAAATTCATATCTACTCGCTAAGATGGCCCGTTCTGTTATATACTCAGCAGATCTGTAATTTTGTTAAAGCGCTGGGAAAATTTCCCTCACCAATGATTCTTCTGGATTACCATCCTGACTTTGTTCGATAATCATTTGTTGCGGAAGCGCTATCAAGTTTTCTTTTATTGTGGTTTCTTCTCTGTTTCCAATACGAAGCAAGAACTCACTAAAAGTTGTATCTATCTTGCTCGCATATTTGTCGATAGCTTTATCTTTTCCATTAAAGGCCACAAATACAACCTCACTAAACTTGCATCTACCGTCTCTGCTCGTGTGGATTTTGGTACAACAGGCAGTACTTGTCGGAAGTCGCCTCCAAATACCATGACTTTACCTCTAAATGGTGCATCTTTATCCATTATATCGCGAAAGCTTCGGTCAACTGTTTCAATCGTGTGCCGCTTCGTCCCATATTATTAATTTGGCCTATCTAATTAGTTTCGCACCGCCGCCTTGTTTCGACATATGTGTCATACTTGTCTCATTTGCTTATAGGTGTATGCCAAATCTTGAGTGTGTCGTGCGCCCTCCAGGAAATAGTGCTGATGCCACACCACTGGTTGCACCAAATGCTATCATACCTTTTGATCTCACCTTGGCCAGTAATGCCCGGTATAGGAAAGTTTTCCCGGTTCCCCAATGCCTAACTACAAAGAATAAACCTTCTATTTCTGAATTGACCCTTTCTAGAATGGTATTGAAAGCTTGGGTTTGTTGTTGATTCATCTTGGATTGGGCAGCTGCATCCTCAACTGGCACCTTGACATTCATTTCTCCTATTATTTCTCTACAGTCACGTGTGTCTATTTGATGTAATTGTTGTTTTATTATTGGTATTTCATATTTGTCAACACTTTGTCCCATACTCTCCAAGTAATAATTAATACTTTTCAAGGTACATTGGAGTTATGCCTCAGTTGTGGTGGAATGGCTCCTTTGAAAGTCTTCGGACATATCCCCGTAATATGTGTCCCAGAAACTTCTCACATCCGTAGGGTTGCAATGAACTAAGATCGTAGAAAACAAACATCGTAGTGATGTTGGCATCTTGAAGGTAACAGCCTCGCGTAAATATTCTAAAATGTTGTTATCTGATTCTAATAACCCTCTTTCTTTGGCTGCCTCTTTAAAAGTTTCACACTGCTTTCCATTAATAGTTAGTAATTTTTCAAATGAAAAGGATCCTCGTACGTGATTCAATAATTGTCTTTCGTAATACCTTTCTCCTTCTCTAGGATTTGCTGCGATATTGAGTAGATTCATTTAGTATCTTCATTTTGTATGATTAATTAACTGTGCGTGATTTTCATTTTGTCCATATTTTGGATTGTGAGTTCCATACATAATGCTCGGGGAGCTCTCTGTAAAGATAATTGCAAGCCTCCATGTATATAGAGAACATCCTGAAATACTCCGTAAGCATAGTTTGTTGTACAAAGTCTGATTACACGATAGATTGTAGATTTTGTTTCTTCCAGTAGCACATTACATATGGTTTAGTAAGCATAACATAAACTGATGTTCTATCTAGGGTAGAAACTGTAAGTGTAAATCTTATTTGTCCCAAATTTGTAAAATACCTGCTTGTTTGCCTGGAAGATGTAATTGTAGGTTGATAACTGCCGGTTGCATTTCAATTAGGTTAAACTCATATATTCTCCACATTTCTTCTGGTGGTGAGACCCATCGTGCATCTTGGAAACTTCTGATTTCATCAATGAATTTTTCCCCATCAACAGATTCTAATATACGGCACATTTATCGTGCCCTTTATATATATATTTATAAAGATATTTTATTGCTTTAACTCCTGAGTAGACTTCAACATTAATGTAGCAATTATATCTCATCAACAAATAGGGATTATAAGGTACAACCCATTGGTTATTCGTGTTCATTCCATGGACCTCACTTGTTCTCCCATCATTTCTTCTTCTATAAATCGGATATCCATCCTTTCCTTGTATTGTTTTGTTGGTGAATGTTCTTGGGTAGTGGAATTTACAATGTACATCCTTCATACACGGGCTCGTCTTACGTTTCTCCCCGCAACGTCCATGTTTCCTATGCTTGATAACTAATGCGCTCAATTCTGGATATGTGTCTTTATTAGGGATTTCTGCACTAATGTATCTATCATACTCATCTGGTGATCGTATCTTGTTTCCTTCTTTAAATATTAGAAGTAGGTGTATATGCGGTAAGCCTCTCTTCTGGAATTCTACAATAAAAACATGTGTTGCGAATCTCAACCCAATTTGGGTTGCATGTCATGGTGATGAAAAGATCTGATCGTCCAAACTCCTGAATCAAAGCCATTGCATCCATATACCGGCGTCGCATATCCCTAGGGACTCCAATGAACGATCCTGGTAGCAATACCCTTTGTCCTACCTTGTCTCCTCTACACTCACCGTCACTGACACTATCAACAATACCTTGGAGTATCTCCCTTCGATAATTTGATTGCTCAAATCTATAATATTCTAGTCTGGTTGTTTCTATCTTAATGTATATGTCCACCACAAATTGCAGCAACAATCTCCCACACAGTAATAGTATGGATTTGTCACCCATTTGTACTTGTAGTCTATAATAGTAGTACTCCCTACAGGAAATACAGCCTTTTGATTCGCGTCGTACAACTACATCATTTTTTAAGAATTAGACTTAGATAACTTATCCATATAGGGTTAGTAGTAGCAGTATATTTTAAGTTAAAACTTGTAATATGATAGTCAAATGAAGTTATATTTTTGTTGGCTATATTGAAATGTGCTTAACTTGTGCTTCATTGGCCAACAACCCAGCAGCATTAGTGGATGATAATCTACCCGATTCGATACTTGTATTTGTAGGTGTTTGGTTGTTGATGATCTGATTGTGACATTTTTGTATTCCTTGATGCCAACCTCCTTCTCCTTTAGGTAGAATTATTGGATATTGAAGCAGATCATAACAACCATAATAATGTTTTACTAGATGTTTATTTCCTGAATGTTCATGTACTACAATATCTCCTTCAAACGGTGTATTTAGATTATTTCCGTCTACCCAAATTGCCGCGACCTAATCCACCGACGGTTTGTTATACACTCTTTGATCTAATGAAGCATTTGCAGCTATGCATATTTCTAGATTTTGTAAGTTTGTATGTTCTTTAAGCCGTGAGAAGAATTCTGCATATGGATTCCCCTCCATTATATTTCCTAATTTGGTCATGACTTCCTCTGATAAATTGGCATCTTGTAGTACTGACATTATATTGGCTAATTCATGGTCAGTATCATAGAAGTATAGTTGAAAGTACCGTGGTCTGTCATTGTTTGGAATTAATGATGGTAGATCATGATATATGTGACCTTGTGCCTTGAAACTGTAAACTCCTTTCCTAGAAGATTCCAATTCTTTGTCGAGCTTAACTCCAAATGATGTGAAAGCAAATATGCTATTATATGCATGTATATTTTTCCGGAATAATTTTGCGTCTTCTGAATCGGCCACAAATAATTCATAAAAGTCATCTGCTACTTCATTGGGTGTGAAATTGATATATCCACTTGCGCAACAGAATGTTTGTGGCTCATATTCAAACCTCAAAGCATGGCAGTAGGTGCAATCTTGTTTTTTTTCCAATTTATTAGTTGATGCTGGTCTGAAGTTTCCATGAGTAAGCCCTATAACACAAACCATAATAATATATAGTTGGAGAATGTTATTTTATGTCGACAACACTTCTTTTGTATAGCTTTAGGTGTAGAATATTTGAGCTAATATACCTCCGTCAACATTCGCGTCAGATATAGCTGGACGCTTCACTTTTTTTTTCCACTTCTTCACTTGTTATTCATGAACATGGCCATCGTCAATTTGATCAGTAGAGGGAATTATGTTTTCCACCGTTTGCAATGCCTTCTCTACATCCGTCAGTATTTTGCGTTTGACCCCTGGTGCAAATAGGATGGGATGATGTTATAATTTGTAATCTTTAGTCAGTCTAATAGGTGAAATTTGGCATTAAAATGACATTTTGCTAAGCATACCTCTTGTTTTGGGAGGCTGCTTCAAGTGAACTTCCATGCTTTATTGAACTGTCTTGAAGGTAATGGTCTCCTATTTGGGAATTGTGTTATTTGTGTATTAAGTAGTTGACAATTTTATAATGTGTGCTAGTGTAGCAGGAAGTCAAACATTAAATGTGTTAATTAAGTAATATATAGTGGCGCAGAATTGTGGGAGCTCCTATAGGTTGTCAAGTTGTCAGAATATATACGTATCGTGAAAGTATGTATGTAAGACGATAGGTTTACTATCATTTGATTAGCGAAGCGATTAAATCCTATACGAAATAACAGAAAGCATATTCCCATAAGGTTTTGGCAGGCCCCTTAAAGAATACTCTGACCATCTGTTTGATATGTCTGCGTCTATAATTATCCGGTCTAACTACTAATTGCATTCTCTATCCCCACAACCCCAATGGCTTATAATCTTGTATTACATCGTGTTCAGGCTTGTTGTTGGTTGCAAGGTTATCTGTTAATTTAGGGATGGTATTATATGTTATAACACCAACAGACGGTAGACCAAAAAATGTAGGATGGAGCCATTGTTTTACTACCACCATGGATGAAGGGGCTGCCCTATTTGTATATTTGTAAATTTGAAAAAATGAATAATGCCGAGGTCATTATTGGGTGTAGTTTACAGGGGCAGGATAATTCGTTCCTTGGTGAAAATTCCTGTATGATTTAATAGAATGCATATTCCCATAAGGTTCGGGCAGACCCCTTAAAGATTACTCTGGTTCAGACCCTCTGTTTGATATGTCCGCGTCTATAATTATCCTGTCTAACTACTAATTGCATTCTCTATCCCCGCAACCCCAATGGATTATAATGTTGTATTACATCTTGTTCAGGTTGTTGTTGGTTGCAATGCTATCTGTTTATTTATGGATGGGAATATATGTTTTATCACCACCATACGCTAGACCAAAAAATGTATGATGGAGCCATTGTTTTACTACCACCTTGGATGAAGGGGCTGCCCTGTGTGTATATTTGTAAATTTGAAAAAATTAATAATGCCGAGGCAATTATTGTGGGTAGTTTACAGGAGTATGCTAATTCGTCCCTTGGTGAATATATTCAGGGAATTAAAGGGAACTTACAGTTTTTATTACCCGATGCGTGATGTTGCTCTGTTACTTTGAACTTTCGCAGGTGGTATTTAATGTGAAAACAGAACAGAGGAGCGTGCAAATTGAATCGACGGACGCTGCGACTAAATGAATGTGTGACCGGTTTCCAATGTGTTAGTATTGCGTAGTGATGGAACAATGGTATGTGATGGGTATAGTATTCAGAAAGATACTGAAGAAGGTGTAAACTTTTGTGATTTATTTTACTAAGATGCTGGAGTACCATAGTGTGTTTAAGAGGGGTGTGTTGAAGTAGTTTCAATGATTGTAGAGGCAACTTTTGCAGTGAGTTGCAATCAAAATCCAGAAAGTTGTGATGTTGTAAAGAAGGTGTGACTGTCGACTGATGTTTGCTGCTCTGGATGCGTCGTATTATTTAGTGTTGTTATATTTTTTCATGGGTTTTGAAAGTGTAGTTGTTAGGTTTTGCAGGATTCTATAGTTTCCGACAATGGGTGTTTGCTGGAAACATGGAATGTGGTGTAATAAAATAATTTTTAATTGTTAACAGTATGAAATTGTTATTGCTTCATAGAAATTTGATTGGCCGATAATATGTATTAAGTTTTTGCCACTTTACTAATTAATGTAGGGACGGTATTAAAGTTTATTTTCTAGTAATACAATCACCTCAATTTATGATATTGTATCAATAAACTAACTGCATCGAACGAAGTCGTTAGTTAATATCCGGCGCTGAGTGAATGATGGATAATTCACCATTGTCCATATTGTACCTCTACAATCGGAAAATGGCCATTATTATAACAAAAAAAAATTCAAAGGCAGGGAGTAGGAAATGGCGTGTTTTTTGAGTGAAAACTGGAAAGGCATGTTACCATAAGCCTATTCAAATTTCTTACATTTGTTAACGGCTCGTTCGGATATTTTATACCTACGAAAGATAAGGTAATCAGAACCCCAGTTGGAATTTGTTTAATAAAGTATTCTAATCCTACTTAATGTGGTTGGAAAAGTTCATTACTGCTAACATGTGACAGACACATCTTTACTGGGCAGGGCAACTCTGCCTGATCCATAAGATAAAGAATAGTGCTATACTAATTGAAATATGCCGATTAGATAGTCGATAAACGGTCATTTAAGGGAAAATACTACCGACACAGTGGAAGCAAACAATATATTAAGAAGAGTAATACATGAACATGACATGTACGGATAATTTGGAATGTTATTTCGTGTATTTAAAATGATATTATAATGGAATTGTTATTTTGAGTGCGAGTTTTTTTATTGATCGAAGGTAACAGCCAACAGAGGCAATGTAGGACTTTTGACGTGTGAGCGTTTAGAGTTCAGTATAGAATTGACATCAA
Organism: Solanum tuberosum; assembly: GCF_000226075.1. Taxonomy (NCBI): domain Eukaryota; kingdom Viridiplantae; phylum Streptophyta; class Magnoliopsida; order Solanales; family Solanaceae; genus Solanum; species Solanum tuberosum. The sequence goes on from NW_006239161.1 coordinate 891,053, forward strand.
CAATAGTTTGTATGTAATTCCAGTTGATGTATATCGTACTTGCGTAGCAAATGGAATTTTCATTTGAATTGGATAGAAAACTAACAATTAGTAAGTAGTTAAGAAAATACAAACATTGAGTACGCAGTAAAAGTTCCACATTGTTTAGATACATATTTCAGAACTACATCTACTTTCTATTGGCTTTTTGTTTCTTTAGTTTGATTTGGGCAGCTCCTTCTGTGTTTTTCTTGGCTCTTTTGTTGTACATCCTTACTGATTTGACTGCGTCATCCACGATAATTGGCACTTCATCTTCCGCCTGATGTATTTCTTCAGCAATTAAGCTCTGTCGGGGCTTTGAGTCATTCATATCAATTCTCACAAGGAAGTCAAAATGCTTGTTTTTAGTCAACACCAATTTGCGGTAGTAGTAACATTCTTCCTTCTTGATAAGATGTAAGCAATTGGATATGTTAGTTGGTAAGGTTGCCATAACGGTACACATAACACTATATAAATATCCCCTTACATTAAGTCAACTCTATAAATTAAGGTCATACCTTTACTGAGTTTGATTCTATGTACTTTTGCACGCTGCAGCCTAATAAATATTTAGCCACTTCAAAAAGAATGACTCTAGCACGTCGTTCTCCACCGCACACTTCAAGTCGTAAGCAATACCTTCAAAATAGGGGGCAGTAAATTCAATATAATGTGTTTAGTAATTAGTAAATATTGAATCACGTTAAAACAAAGTATAACCTCATTTCTTATTCGACATTCTGACTATTGCATTTGTTATAGGCGGCAATGTCTTATATAACTTTCACTTTTTTGTGGAACTTTTTACAAGACGAATACCATGGCTCATCTTTATTGAGTATGTCTTCAATTGTTGCTTTGAACTTGTACATACAATCCTGCAAATCGCCAGGAGAACATATTTGAGAATATACATTGAACATACAAATGAATTTAATTTACGAAGAGTTGAAGTATCGGTTAGTATGTACTTGCGAATCAGAGAACAACCATCTAGAATATTGGCCAATGGAACTTCTATGGCTATTCTCATTACCTTAGTAGGCGTTATTGCAATATCTTTGTTGTCGGCCTTTATGATTTCATGCCTGTATTTGCGATGTGGTTAGTTAACTGTAACACCCATTTAGAGTGAGGTCAGCACGGTGTATAGTATTGTCAATTCTTTGGTGATATTAATATGTACGTTTAGAACAATCATAATAGAGGAAATATGTCCTGTTATAGCAATGTTCACTTAAACTTGGCAGTTCTGATAGTTTGGTTAAAGTAACAATGGAGAATATATTTGTGAATTATGTAATGTACTATGCTCGAAGGTCGTTTGCTTTTTGGAACATTGGATTGATCAAGACGCTGCTCACAAGAATAGTAGAGATCCCAAATCGGCCTAGTGTGACAAGAGCATTATAACGTTTAGAAACAATGACTATAGCCAGTTTATAGTTGATAAATAGCTACAATACACTGTCGATACCTTTATAGATTGAGACTCTGATGTCACATAAGGCCAGTATAGGCTTTTCATCTTGCAACTTTTCAAGGAATGCACCGTCATTTTCAGCAAAATCTCCCCCATAGAGTGACGGTTGTATGCTCCATGCTGGATTAATCGTTAGAAGTGAATAGTCAATACATCACCTTATCTATATACACATGGTAGACTATGCATCATTACAACTTACAGCTGATTTGTAACAACTATTTCCCGTCTTTTGGAATTTTCATTTAGAATGAGGGGATTCACCGAAACTAAGACGCAAATCAAGTCTGGAAATAGATCATGTAAATTGGAGATTAGAATAACGTAATGGGGCATAAAAATTATAGCTTAGTCGTGTGGATAGTTACCTAGAATAGCACCATTAGGTAATTTATCAGCATGTTCCAATGATAAAAAGCCATCAGAGAATTTGTGAGTTGAAACCGCGTGCTCAGTCTCCTTTATGATGGTATTGGCTGTAAAGTCCAACTCAACTTCTTTGTGCGCAGAAGAGTAGTTGGGATTGACGCGATCTAAGCGCCCTTTGGCAATGTAGTAACTCTTATTTGGATTCAAGGAGTCTTTCCATGTCTCGATATGCTTATTAAATAGTGTTGCTTGAATCTTTGTCCCCTATTATTAAGCGGCGGAGGGGTGGAATAAATTCAAAAAACAAGAACCATTGTAAAATATGGTAAGTAAAAGTGTCAATGTTGTTACCTCTTCATCAACTAATATTATAGTTCGGAAAGTTCCTTCATGCCTTGAATTCTTGTAAGGTATTATTGAACCCCTTCGAATAACTAAGACCCGCATCACCGAATCTACAAAGTGTTTTGGTATATTGTTTATCAATACACTCTGTTTTGCTAGTTCCGTTTCAGTCGCCATTTGGGTTGCATCTGGATGAATGCAGGTACCTGGGGAAATGAGTGCAACAATGTTAACATTGGATGTAAATGCGTCTGGTAATAGTCTGCAACATTTGGCGGAAAATTCATGCAATTAAGACGTTAGTAGTAAGATGTAATGTGCGAGAAACAAATGGTTAGAACTAACATATTTATGAACATATGTTAACAGTAATCTATGTTGCTCGGACTCTTAAAAAATGTCAAGGGGTACGTGTCGAATTCGGCAAAAGTAGTGTATTTTTGGAAAATCTGACACGGGTGCGGCATCGAAAGTGAAGAGTCTGTGCAACTTAGACAGTAATAAGATGTAAAGAGGCCAATCCAAAGGTTTGAAGTATCCCAAATATAGTAATTTTATAGTAGCAACTGGCAAGGAATTATATATATGCAGGCGAACAAACTATAGTCAGTCGTATTGTTGTAGCAAGGGGGAGAAACAAAGCGAATGAATAGATTATTCTTGTAGCCATTATTCATTGTGGAATGTGTTTCACACTGCGTACCTGTAGAATGTCATGAGCAATTGTATGGTGCCAAGTAGTCCTGTTCATGTAAGTTTAAAGTATTAACGAGATAAAATAGAAAAGGGATTCACTTACAACTTGTCTAAAAGCAGGCCAGAGAGCCAGATGATTCGGTTGCAACTTATCTGCGTGCAGGAAAACCAAATTAAAGGGTGAAGGAAACTGATAGATTTATTAAGGCAATATTGTGAAGGAGAGGGTGTGTCGTTGCAAACCTGTGCGTTAATTGTAAAATATGTTAGATAGGGAGAAGCAATTGAGTTCCCGAGTTATATACTGTGGGAAGCGATGAGTTGTGATTGTTTGATAATTCACGGCGGACGTGTTTTTTCAATGTTAAGGGTTTGGAAGTGGTGGCGTTTCGGAATGGTAGTGTATAGCGTACGAACGGCCATGTTAAAAGTTCAACAGGGGGAAGTGGCGGCTTATGCGAATAGGTGTATATAGTGCGGGTGGTGTAGGATGGAATAGGTGTTATTTAGTAATTTACCATTAAGTTAGGAGTTGGTGCTTTTAATTTAAGGTAATAAAATAATATAATATATATATATATATAAATAACTGGGACAGAGGGAGTAAGAAAAAGACAACATAATTTGGGACGCATATTTTTAGTAACTGGACAAATAATTAAGTTCTTGCAAACTAAAGAAAAAACGTTATTAGAAGTGTACACTTTGTTGTAGTATGAATTTATTGAATCTCATTTATAGACTAGATAACATTGAAGAATAAAGATCATCAGTTCGATAGTACTATAAAAACTAATATGGCTGGATGTTTTTTAACAAATATATTTTATAACAATTTTAAAGTATTGTGATTGAAACAGACTCCTTGTTATTGAAAATATTATCTAGACGACCTGTGAAGTTCCTTATTATTGAAAGTATGAAACAGATTCGTTGTTATTGAATTTTAAAGTATTGTAATTGAAAAGATTCTACAAAGCAATACATCTTGCAGCTAGGGATGGCAATCAGGCAAGGCAGATGAGTGGTGGTGCAGGTTTAAGGCTATGCGGGGAGGGGCAGGTTTAAGATTGTGCAGGGCGTGGGATGCAAGGGGGTTGAAGTGGGTTTTTTAAAAACTAATGCAGGACGAGTTGCGGGTATATGTTGTTTATGTGTGTTTAAACTTAATTTTAATTTTTAAATGCTATAAGAGTGATTGAGCATTATTTATTAAGATAATTTCTTTAAAGCTACTAAAATATTCAAGATAATAAAATGAAAATGGTTCAATAAAAAATAATTCAATTTCTTACATGTTTCCCAATTGACCACTAAAAAATAAAATTTTAAGTCACTATCCTATTAAATTAATACAACTTAATGAAAAAATGAATTTATTTTTATAAATTTTATTTTTAGTATCAAACTTAACTAGAAAAAAATAATATTAAAAAATTATGTGGGGCGGGTTCATGCGGAGCGGGCGGGGTGGGGCGGGTTGAAAATGAAAAAAAATGTTGTGCGGGGTAGATTAAATTTTTTACGGGTTAAGCTCAACCCGCCTTACCCCGCACCGCCCCATTGTCTGCAGCAATCAAATTTATATAACTCACATCTTTAATTTAATGTAGGGTAAAAGAGTTACCTAATTTTGAGGTTAGGAACTATCATTGGAACAAAAAACCAATGATAGTTCACATTTACAAGGAAGGAAACAAGATGACTGATCAATTACCTATTGTAACACAGTAACATATATGGTGTTGATCCAAAATGATAAATGAAACAGTAAAATTACCTATGGTAACAGCAACATGGATGGTATCAAAATTGAAATAGCAAAGATAAGAATCATATATTAGCGGTAAAGCTTTTACAGCCTTTTCTTGTCACAGAACTAACCCACCCCATTGCCATTCCTACTTGTCAATAGAATTCCTTGACAACCTAATTCTACAAAGCAATACATTGTGCAGTAAGAAAAACTATATAACTCACACCTTTAATTTAGAGCAAGCATCAAATTTACAGATCCAAAGACCCAATAACGGAAAACAGAACAAGTAGGCCAGATTAGAAAATGTGTTATAGATATATCATCTGCTCAAGCAATTTTACATGCTTATAAATTCAATTACAAGCACTTTATGCATAAAATAGAACTATGAAATAGAGTGATCATGATTATAATCTCAATTACAATAAAATGATTTGGTCGCATATCATCTGATCTGATGTACTCGTTCAATGGTCCAACTCTCCATCCTCTTGTTGTTTAATTGTCACTAAGCTCTCCTTATAATAAAAAAACCCCATAACCACCGTAAAGTGGATGTTTTGTCAAGCAAGAATGTTGAAATCCATGATGCCTCGTCTTGTTAGTCAAAACATTATAGGAGACCAGTCGAGAAACTTTAGTTGCCAAAATGAGAGAGCTATCATAACACAACTTAATTTTAGGGAAGCATTGAAAGGTAACAAGTTTGTTCCAGATCCCTGGTTGGATCATTACCCATATATCATAAGTAAATCTTTCATCTATGTTCGAGTTCAAAATGGCAATGGAATCATCAAGCAACATCATTCCCAACACAGAACTTTGAACAAAGTGACAATCAGGCCCTTCAATCTCTTCAAATATTTCACTCGCAAAGTTGAATGAAAGAATGGAGTAGTCAGTACGGCTGCCTTTATTTAGCAACCAGTAATAAGCTCCATTCAAATAGGCAGTACCAAATGTATGTTTCACGTCTATAAATAAGGGTAGTGGTTTCTTAGGTTTGAAAATTTTCCATGAGTCCCTAGAACAAGAATAGATCGCTGCTGCATTTTCACGCAAATAGCAAACCACTTTATAGTCATTAGTCAAGGGGTCCAATCCAAACCCAAACACAGGTAATGATTGATTATGGATGGAGGGAGATGGAGGGGTCTCACCTCCCTAGTAGCAGGATTCGACAATGCACACGAACGCATATGATCAATTACCCCAGTCATAAAAAACAAGCCGTCCACAGAACCTAAAAGGTACGTCATACCTTTGATGGTTTGGGGATTATCTTCATAAAGTAAAGTTAGGGAACGGGAGTCATGATCATCAAGAAGGTTACCAGAATTATAAAGCAGGAGTTGTGGGGGATTATTCTTGCTATAGTTCAAGTGTTGTTGAACGAATTCAGGGGTTTTGATAAAAGCGTACCAATTCTTGTGGATATATTTGAATCACAACAATGACTTAACAGGACACCTTAACAGAATCTCCTTCACTACATCTTCCAGGAAAGTAGCCACACATTCATCCATTTTTAGGTTTCAACAAAAGCAATTTGTTTCCTTAAATAGACAAAGGAGAAACTCCCTCATTGTTATCCTTCATTTTTGTTACCATAATTCATTTTACCATCATTAAATTTTGTTCCAAATTTAGGCATTGAAATCTAATTACTACTTTCCTTCTTTCACATAATAAATTTCGTTATATATTTAATCATGGAAATCTAAATATTTTGACTACTTTCTCATATTACTTTGACTATTTCACTGTCAGGATCTAATTACTACTTTTTTTTCATATTAAATGTCACCCCCCAAGCCTACACCCTGGGCGGGATTGACACTCGAGAACCATTGTTGGCCCCAAGCGAACCTTTGGCCTGACTTACTTACTCAGCGGAAGTCTTAAACACAAGAAATAATCTCAAAGGATAACTCATGCAAATGTCTTTAAGAAATATTAAATTTATCCAAAATGGCAACTCAAGTCTCAACCATTAAAATAGGAAACAAAAAACTCAAGAACTAACATATGTCTGTCTATGATGCCTTTAAACAACTGAGATGGATGTCGGGACAAGACCCACAACATCCTAATGAAACTAAAACTACTAAAAACAATAAAAGGGATCCTCCGGAAGCATGGAGGCTCACCAACAAGTCTGGAGCTCAACTAGAATCAACGATGCACTGGATGCTGATCCTGGTTACCTGTATCTATATCATTAAAAGATACAGGCCAAATGGCATTAATACATTGAATGTACGAGTATGCGAAGGGAATTCTAAAACAAGACAGAAGCGTGACAGGAACTGAAGAACTTACCTGGATCAACTCAACTCAACTTAACTGAACTCATTTCAATATAAAGCAGTATAAAACAATTGCAATATGAAGAAAATCTTTTTAAAACATAGATGTCACTCTATTTATTTGGAAATACAATAATACTTTGTGTGTATGCAAAGATACAATATAACTCTGAGATGTATGCAAAAATGCAATTAAACTGTGTATATAAGAATAAAAATACTTCTAGGAGAGTTTCTCTAACCAACAACCATCACTTAAGAGCTATTGTGATGATATAACGATTTGCCCCACGCTATCAGGGCCGTCCTATACCTTGCCTAGGGTATAGAACCTGACTACTAAGTGAATCCACTAGTCTATGCTAAAAAGCACTAAGGAATCATCTAAAAAGTATGACCCCTTTCTACCCATGATGGCTACATGGTTTATGGGGGCTGTGAGTTGTTTGAACTCTCCCACATATCGGTGCTCAATACTACTCCAAAAATATGATACTAGCTCTTATGTTTAAAAACAAACTTCCTTCGGTGATTTGAGATATGTAACACCCCGTATCCGAAACAGACCAAAAATACAAATTTTGAGAAATTGCAGGTGCAACCCACGGTTGCCATCCACGGACCGTAGGTCAGACCACGGCCCGTGCTGGTGGTCCGTGATTCACTACTGCAACCCCTCCCTAAAACCATCTCAGAAAAGTCGGATAAGTCCCGACTCACGGACAGACCCACGTTCCGTAGATCAGACCACGGTCTGTGGTCTATGTCCGTGGATCGAGACCTCTTTACCCAGCCTCTGAAACAAACTACGGTTGACCAGCACGGACCGTCATTCGATCCACAGTTCGTAGGTCTGACCGTAGATGAAGGTCATCAGCCAGTTTGCTGAAAATTGTTGATGGGTCAACTTCAGATGGTCATAAATTTTAGCAAAAAATTAATTATGTGTCCCATAACCTATTATATAATATATAATTGAATCATCTTTCCAACACCACCGAGTTTGCTAAAATCCGACCTCCGAGTAAAAAGTTATGCTCGTTTTAGTGAATCCCTGTCGGGCAGACTCGACCGACGACTCCAATCGACGGACCGTCGATTGACCTACAGCCTGTAGATCCAGTCCGTCGGTCACTCCGAAAGCAATTAAGTTAGGGGTCTTTTGGTCTTTTCCTATTTCGTTTAACCCCTAAGGTACGTCAGTTAGACCCAAAATCATGAGGTTTTAGTCAGTTTAAGCCTAGAAACATAACTAGAACTTACCTTAGTCAAAGTCATTAATCAAAACTTGGAAAATTAGAAGCAAGAGAGGAGAAAAAGGTCAAGAACCCTAGTTCAAGAACACAACAATTTTTCTTTAGTTCCAGCCCATAAATCAAAGGATTTCTCCGTGAAATTCGTCACCAGGTATATGGGATTTCACTAGTGAGTTCCTTTCACCCATTAGGTCCTTAGAATTCAGTCAGTTTCTTGATTTCCTTATTATGAATAGACCTAGGGTTTCTAGAATTACAGCAAATCATCATGAATTAGTTATTAACATGTTCCAAATCAGATTATCATGTTATTTCTCAGTTTATTGCATGAATTTCAGAACCCGAGCTATGTATTTCTTTAGTTCTTGAATACACATGCTAGGTCAGATATCTCAGTTATTCAGTTATACATGCCTCGGTTATTAATGCATCATTATCAGATTAATTGTTGTATTCTTAGTTTGCATGTTCAGTTCGAGCTATCTAGTAACTTACAGAAATTCAGTCATAATATGTTAATCACATAATCTATAGGGAGTAGCATAATACCGAGTTGGACTAGGGTTCCAGCGTACCCATATAGCCCCAGAACTACGAGCCACGTAGGTGTAAGTCCCCTATGTGGGCAACATCAGTTTAGTGATCACGCCAGCATGCCTCTATACCTCTGGCAGGGTATATTGGGTCCTCTCGATGGGACGTATACATCGGACTC
>NW_006239161.1:900995-901578 GCF_000226075.1 Solanum tuberosum
ATCTAATGAGAAGGAGGCTATGAAGTGTTTTAGGAAAACTTCACTTTCTTGATATTCTTATCGTGCGTTGGTATGATCTTTTTTCTAATTCATCGTTATGCGCTTAAGATTATGCCTCCCCGTAGAGCTAACTCCAGGAATGCTAACGCAATTCCTCTAGTCCCAGACCATGAGGTTAAGAATGAATAGTTTCATAATGCGATCCAACTATTGGCTCAGAGTATGACCAACAAAACAATCAGCAGGTTCCAGTTCCTACTAATAGAAATGGTGGATCAGTGACAGCTAGAGTTCGAGATTTTTTTAAGGATGAATTCACCTGAGTTTTAGGGTCACAAGTTGGTGAAGACCCACAAAATTTCATTGATGAGGTTAAGAAAATCTTTGAAGTGATGCAAGTGACTGGTAATGGTAGGGTTGAGTTGGCATCCTACCAGCTTAAGGATGTGGCTCACATATGGTACGCTTAGTGGAAAGATTCAGGGGCTACTTTATCTTTTGTAACTCCTTACATAGTAGTCCAATTCAATGTTAGCCCATAAACTCTTTCAAAACCCTTCTCAGTCTCTACTCCAGTCAGTGA
>NW_006239161.1:902237-902873 GCF_000226075.1 Solanum tuberosum
CTAGGATTGATGACTTGTTTGACCAACTTCAGGGTGCTAGTCATTTCTCAGAGATAGACCTCAGATCAGGTTATCATCAGCTTAGAGTCAGAGATAGTGACATTCCAAAAATAGCCTTTAGAACTCGGTATGGTCATTATGAATTTGTAGTTATGTCATTTGGACTAACCAATGCTCCTACAGCTTTCATGGATTTGACGAACAGAGTGTTCAAGCAGTAATTAGACTTTTTCGTTATCGTCTTTATTGATGATATCCTCATTAACTCTAGGAATGAGGAAGAACATGCAAGTCATTTGAGAGTTATTCTGCAAACTCTCAAAGATCGCCAATTATTTGCAAAATTTAACAAGTGCGAGTTTTGGTTACAATCAGTTGCTTTCCTTGGGCATATTGTGTCTAGTGAAGGAATTCGAGTAGATTTCCAGATGATAGAAGCAGAGGAACAATGGCCCAGACCTACCTTCGCTATAGATATTAGAAGTTTCTTAGGTCTAGCGGGCTATTACAGACGGTTCGTGGAAGGATTTTCATCCATAGCCTCACCATTGACTAGGTTGACTCAAAAGATGGTCAAGTTTCGATGGTCAGATGATTGTGAGAAAAGCTTTGCAGAACTGAAAACTAGGTTGACTA
>NW_006239161.1:903016-915674 GCF_000226075.1 Solanum tuberosum
TATGTGTTCACCCAGAAAGAGTTGAATCTTCGCCAGAGAAGGTGGCTTGAGTTCCTCAAAGATTATGATATGAGCGTGCATTACCATCCGGGTAAGGCGAATGTAGTAGCAGATGCTCTTAGCAGATTATCTATGGGTAGTGTAGCACATGTTGAGGAAGAAAGAAAAGAGCTAGAAAAGGATGTTCGCATACTTGCTTGCCTAGGAGTTCGTCTTATGAGCATATCAGATGGTGGTGTAACGGTTCAAAATGGGGCAGAATCTTCTTTGGTAGTAGGGGTTAAGGAAAAGCAAGAAAGTGATCCAATTTTGCTTGAGCTTAAGGGTGTAGTCCACAATCTGAGAGTGGAGGCTTTATCTCAAGGGGGAGATGGTGTACTTCGCTATCAGGGTAGATTGTGTGTTCCTGATGTGGGTTAACTGAGACAGCATATTCTCGCAGAAGCCCATAATTCCAGATATTCTATTCATCCAGGTGTTACTAAGATGTACCGTGATATGCGGGAAGTCTATTAGTGGAATGGTATGAAAAGAGATATAGAAACTTTTATGGCTAAGTGCCCCAATTGCCAGCAAATGAAGGTAGAACATCAGAAACCAGGAGGTATGACTCAAGAGATTGACATTCCTACTTGGAAGTAGGAAGTGATCAACATAGACGTCATCACAGGTTTACCTCGTACTCGCAGACAGCATGACTCCATTTTGGGTTATTGTTGATAGGGTTACTAATTCTTCTCACTTTTTGGCGGTCAAGACTATAGATTCGGGGGAGGATTACACCAAGTTTTACATTAATGAGATTGTGAGGTTACATGGGGGTCCTTTGTCTATCTTCTCAGATAGAGGTCCTCAGTTTACCTCTCATTTCTGGAAGTCATTTTAGAAGGGTCTTGGTACTCAGGTTAACCTTAGCACAACATTTCATCCACAGACGGATGGTCAGGCAGAGCGTACCATTCAAACCTTAGAGGACATGTAGAGAGCTTGTGTGATCGACTTCAAGGGTAGTTGGGACGATGACCTTCCTCTTATTGAGTTCTCCTACAACAATAGTTACCATTCCAGCATTCAGATGGCCCCTTATGAGGCATTGTATGGGCGTAGATGTAGATCTCCAGTTGGTTGGTTTGAAGTAGGTAAAGCAGCTTTGATAGGACCAGATTCAGTCCTTGATGCTATGGAGAAAGTGCAACTCATTAGAGATAGACTTAAGACTGCTCAGAGTCGCCAGAAGTCTTATGCAGATGTGAGAAGAAGGGAACTAGAGTTCCAAGTTGATGAAAGGGTTTTCCTGAAAGTGTCACCTATGAAGGGGGTGTGATGAGATTTGGCAAGAAAGGGAAGCTCAGTCCAAGATATGTAGGCCCTTACCGGATCTTGAAAAGGATTGGTAAAGTGGCTTATGAGTTAGAGTTACCAGCAGATTTAGCAGCAGTGCATCCAGTCTTTCACATTTCACTTTTGAAGAAGTGTGTGGGTGATCCATCATCCGTAGTTCCACTAGATACTGTGGCTGTAAAAGATAGCCTTTCTTATGAGGATGTACCAGTTGAGATTCTTGATCGTCAGGTTAGAAGGTTGAGAAACAAAGAAGTCGCTTAGTCATGGTTTTGTGGAGGAGTCAGTCCGTAGAGGGAGCTACTTGGGAAGCAGAAGCAACCATGAAGTCCAAGTATCCTCACCTATTTCCTTCCGATTCCATTCTAGCTTGAGGTAATAGTTCCTCTTCAGTTTTTCAGTCATTCATGCGTAAATTCAGTCTTAGAATCATGTTCCTTCATTTTGTACTTGCATTTTTAGCGTATTTGCATGTTCTTGGAACCCAGTTCAGTCAGAAATTCAGTTCTCAGTGTATAGTGGTACGGATTGCAGCCCTCTTCCTCCATTTCAGCTAGTTTAGTATTCATTCGAGGACGAATGATCCCAAGGGGGAGATAATGTAACAACCAGTATCCGAAATAGACCAAAAATAAAGATATTGATAAGTTGTAGGTCAGACCACGGCCCGTGCTGGTGGTCCGTGGTTCACTACTGCAACCCCTCCCTAAAACAAGCTCACAAAAGTCGGTTAAGTCCCGACTCATGGATAGACCCACGGTCCGTAGATCAGACCACGGTCTGTGGTCTATGTCTGTGGATCGAGACCTCCTTTACCCATCCTCTAACACAAACTACGGTCGACCAGCACCGACCGTCATTCGATCCACGGTGCGTAGGTCTGAACGTAGATCAGGGTAAGCAGCCAGTTAGCTGAAAATTGTTGATGGGTCAACTTCAGATGGTCATAACTTTTATCAAAAATAGAATAATGTGTCCCATGAAATATTATATGATAGATAATTGAATCCTCTTTCCAACGCCACCGAGTTTGCTAAAATCTGACCTCCGAGTAAAAAGTTATGCTCGCTTTAGTGAAGCCCTGTCAGGCAGACTCGACCGACGACTCCAATCGACGGAACCGTCAATTGACCTACGGCCCGTAGGTCCAGTCCGTCGGTCAATCCGACAGCAATTAAGTTAGGGGTCATTTGGTATTTTCCTATTTTGTTTAACCCCTAAGGTACGTCGTTTAGACCTTAAATCATGAGGTTTTTAGTCAGTTTAAGCCTAGAAACATAACTAGAACTTACCTTAGTCAAAATCATTAATCAAAACTTAGAAAATTAGAAGCAAGAGAGGAGAAAAAGGTCGAGAGCCCTAGTTCAAGAACTCAACAAGTTTTCTTCAGTTCCAACCCAGAAATCAAAGGATTTCTCCGTGAAATTCGTCACCAGGTATGTGGGATTTCACTAGTTGGTTCCTTTCGCCCATTAGGTCCATAGAATTCAGTAAGTTTCTTGATTCCCTTATTATGAATAGCCTAGGATTTCTAGAATTACAGCAGATCGTCATGAATTAGTTATTAACACGTTCCAAATCAGATTATCATGTTATTTCTCAGTTTATTGCATGAATTTCAGAACCCTAGCTATGTATTTCTTTAGTTCTTGAATTACACATGCTAGGTCAGATATCTCAGTTATTCAAATATACATGCCTCAGTTATTAATGCATCTTTATCAGATTAATTGTTGCATTCTCAGTTTGCATGTTCAGTTCGATCTATCCAGTAACTTACAGAAATTCAGTAATTATGTGTTAACTACTTAATCTATTGGGAGTAGCACAATACCGAGTTGGACTAGGGTTCAGCGTACCCATATAGTCCCAGAACTACGAGCCATGTAGGTGTAAGTCCACTCTATGGGCAACATCAGTTTAGTGATCACACCAGTATGGACCTTTGGCAGGGTATATTGGGTCGTCTCAATGGGGCGTATACATCGAACTCCACATTTAGCTCATGTGGTTTTATGTCGGTTATTAGTAGCTCCACAGTCCAGTCAGACTCTATTGTATTGACCATATTTCAGTACAGTCAGTATTCAATTTCAGCATGTTATAAATTTGGTCATTGCATCAGTTAGCTCAGTATTCAGTATTATCAGTATCTATATCATGTTCAGATTATTTCATTGATTTATTGCTTTGTTCAGTTATATGTTATTTCAGCTTTACTCTATCCTGCATGCTTTTAGTACCTCTCAAGTACTGACGCATACGTGCGCTACATCTTCTCGTGATGTAGGTTCAGGTTCTCAGCATCCAGATCATGCTTAGATCGATTCCCGATCTTCAGTTCAGCAGCATCAGTGGTGAGTCCTCATTCTTCGAGGACTAGGACATGTTTATCTTTATCGCTTTTAGTCTTTAGTTGCAGTTTTGCTAGACCTAGTTTGGGCATGTCCCAGCATTTCTAGTCAGTTTAGAGGCTTATTTCAGACATAGTTAGATTCAGCTTAGTATTGATTTAATATTTTCTTTGTATTAAACTCATCAGTTTTCATATATCTTAGTTATAGTATATGGGTATTCCCCATCTTTTCATTTTTATTTCTGATTTAGCTTCCGCATCAGTTTATTATCTTTAGTATGCTTATGATCATGCCAGTAGGGTTAGCTTGGGATCACTTGTGGTCCTAGGTCCCGTGTACGCGTCTTGGGGGTAGTCTCGGGGCGTGACAAGATAATTGCTCAAAAACTTAGCTTAAAAGCTATCTTGGAAATCAAGTTTCTTCTCTTGCTTAATTGTGAAAGCGTTTACTCTTTTCTAAATGTGAAAACATTTTAAACTCTTTGGGAATACATAGTCCTCATATACCTTTGAAGAAATGAACGTCAATATTTACTTTTTACTCTTTACTCAACTTGAACTTTAAGTCTTAAAACAAAGTTAAAACGTTTGCAAAAGACTTTTGCTTTTCTTGACTTGACTCTTACTTCTCTTGACTTTGATCTTAACTTTCCTTGAATTTAATTATGGATTCAAGGCTCATGATCTCATGCTATGGATGATTTCATGTTGTTTAAACGTACCTTAGAGTGTTGGAATCAACTAGAAAATATAGGTACGTTGCTAAGGAACTAGTACGGAAAGATGGGGGAGGAATGGGAAGAACTGGTCCCTGGCGCTCTGAGCGACGTGGGACGCCAAAGGGAAAACTTCAGAAGCAAGGGTGGGGCACTCTGGCTGGCGCGGTGCCCCATGACCCAAAGTTCATTGGTCCCTTCTTAGGGCTCTGAGAGGGGCGGCGCCCCAGGCCCCTTTCCAGGTGCACTCCGAGTTTTCTTGCTCGTTTTTCAACTCTAAACCCCCTAATCAACTTGGTTCTTTCCCCAAACACTTAGGAACAACTAAATCATCAATATATGCAAAGATCCATCTCGAAATAAGACCTAATTACACTAATCAATCTCAACAAACTTCAACAACAAGAACCCACAAGATTTCAAATGAATTAACATCAAGAACTCATAGGATTTGCTTTCAAAACTATATAACTTCACTGAATTGACTCATGATTGGCGCATGGGTGAAATGACCCAATGATATGTGATCTCACATACCTCGTTGGGATCACCCCTTGACGAAATCCACGATCCTAGCTTCGAGAATTTGACCCTTCTTGCTTCTTCTCCTCTTTTCTCTTCTTCTTTTCTCTTCTCTTCTCTAAAATCCAAACTCAATATTGTAAAAGCGTAAACTGAATCCTATCAGTTTAGACCCCAATTAACCAAAAAACCAAAATTAAGTCATGGGGTATGGAAAAGACCATAATGCCCTTCTAAAATCCGGAATAGACTTGCCTTATTTGAACAACCCAACTTCAAATAGGCATATCTCACTCATACGAACTCAGGATTGAGTAAACTCGGTGGTGTTGGAAAGATTATTCCAAGATATTTCCTATGGTATCTCGAAGCACAGCTAACTCATCCTGAGCTAGGAGTTATAGTAGTTTGAAGTTGACCAAAAACTCAAACTTAACATAACTTAACAAATTTTCCAGATTTTCATTCTTTCCAAAAACAACTTCTTTCTAATTCTAGCTCTTTCTAGTTCTTTAAAATAGCGAGGTGTTACAATATCTCCCCTTTGGGAACATTTGTACTCAAATGAGATTACTCTTAATAGACTAAGGATGTAACATTTAACATTCAACTCAAACACCCAACAAGCAATGCAATTACAACATGCCAACTTATAATTAAAGAGTACTAAGAAGAGAATTAGTACCTTGATCTGGAATTTCTCCGGTCTCAAAGAGATGTGGATATCTCTTCTTCATATCTTCCTCAGCTTCCCAAGTAGCTTCCTCAACAAATTGGTTCCTCCAAAGAACTTTGACTGATGCTACCTCTGTAGTCCTCAACTTGCGAACTTGGCGATCTAGAATCTGAATCAGAATGTCCTCATAGGACAAGTTATCCTTGATACCAATATCTTCATTCTTATCCTTCATTTTTGTTACCATAATTCATTTTACCATCATTAAATTTTGTTCCAAATTTAGGCATGGAAATCTAATTATTACTTTCCTTCTTTCTCATATTAAATTTTGTTATGTACTTAATCATAGAAATCTAAATACTTTGACTACTTTCTCAGATTACTTTGACTACTTCACTGTCAGGATCTAATTACTACTTTTATTTTATTTTTATTAAATTTTATTATACATTTAATGATGGAAATCTAAATACTTTGACTACTTTCTCATATTACCTTGACTACTTCCCCGTCACGATTTGAAATCTAAAGTCATGATGGCACTTGCTATAACCAATCAGTAGGTAAGAGAACCCAAATTCTAGAACTACAAGAAACAAGCGAAATGGGTAGAATCAACAAGATAAATCTGAAACAATTCAACAGAAAAACAATGGAAAGAAGGGAACAATAGCAATATATACAACTCAAAATAAGAGATCTAATCCCACGACTTGGTAGTCACAAGTACAGAGCTACTAAAAGAGTACAAGTCCAAAAGGTAGACCAATAATACAAACATGTCTCGTATACAAAAGACTAGCCAAAAACAATATACATAAGGGGATAGGCTGAACTGGAATGCCATAAGCTTACCTTCGGTCTCCGAAGATCGCTCAGCAGGACATAACTCAACGCTAATGACTGGCGCTCAGATCTCCATCAAGAAACTCTGTATGCATCATAGACCAATTTTTCTTGGAAATTAAAGATAATGAAAAGCAAGAAGCTAGCAACAAGTAGAGGTCATAGAACAAAATGATAACGGAAAAACCTATTTATATAGCACATAAGTCTATGAAAGGACAAACAATAAGATAATAGATAACTATAACCTAATTGGACACCTCACAAGCCCGATAGGTACACAGAAGAGCTAAGAAATTACTAGCTAAGAAAAAGAGTATTCCAAAACTGCAACAACCATCGACACACTCGAACCACAGTAAAGGCACCCCAAAGAAACAAAATAAATCACCAACTCAGGACTCGAACCCGACTAAATGCCCAGACTAGAATCAAGGTTGATGGAGATGTGTTGGGCCTCAAACAACATCTTAAGTAATAAGTTAGGTCCTCAAACCCATGATAATGATATGCACACTAACCTTGAACCGCGAATAATAGTCAAGAGTACTGACCTCGAACCATAGATAAAGAACTCTAAATCCTCCGTCCTTACTCATCCAGGACAATACCATAGAGCTCAACTATCTTCGGAGCCACCAAGGACCCACTCTAGCTTCAAACCCCAAGACCCCATACAACAACAACCTACAGGATTTGAAATTGCCAAAGAACCCACCCAAGTAAAATTAGAAGGAAAAAAACTGATGAATAGTCATATGAGCTGAGTAGTCGCTTAGCTAAGGATCATGCTATTAGACCCAAGTCTGCTATATCAATTACAAGTAGTTAAGACTTCCCCAACGACATCAGAAAAAATCTAAGGCCTATCGGCTCCAAAATGCAAGTTTAAGATAATCACTATCCTACGCCTAGGCTAAGGAACATAACAAGTTACCTAACAAACCAAAACATGCCAGAGAAACTATGAGGCAAGATATATTCAACACAACAAAACTAGCATGCTGAACTCCTTAAAACTACCCAAAATACACCTAAAGCATGAATTCTAAGAATTAGACATGATTCAGCTACAAACACATCCCAATTCTATCTAATCCATATGAATTCACATTTACAAGCTCAATCTTAAGATTAGTAAGCCTACCTCAAAGTAGACCGTGCACGCTCCCAAATCACGATTTCAGAACTCTACCCTTCTGAACAACCTCTGATTGTTGCCACACTATCAAAACACATGATCACCACATCAATACATATGCTTAGACACCAAAATCACAACAGTTAAAGATGACCTCAAAATTGAGTAAAATACATAATTATGATTTATAGGACCCTCACTAGGAATTTCAAAATTGACTATGTCAATGGGTCCTATCAATGTTTTAAAAGGCAGGGGTGTGAGGCGAGTCATTTCACTTAGTATAGGGCGAGGCGTAAGCCTCGAGATGTGGGGAGTAAGCCCTATTGCTCTTTAAAAATTTAATTTACAATATAATATAATAATCTAATAACACAAAATTATTAAATTACATTAATAGTTTGAAATAATTACAAACATGATTAAGGAAACTCATAGAAAATAAAACTTCTAACATGACTATACAAGTATAAATAATCTAATATCTTAACTTTCTAATAATAAAAGAATCATTATTTCTAAAAAAATTATCATACTATACAATTTACCCCCTAAAAAAATAACCATAAGCTTACTAGTATTATAGTAAAAACATCACTCCTTCATTAATAAAAATAAAGTTACTTTCAAATAGATAAATAAAATATGATAATTTTGAGACATATGACAAAATAGTGAAGACCAATGATAAAGTGAAAAAGTGAAATTTCGTGCGTATTTTTAAAAGAAATGCTACATAATATATAATCACATTCACAGTGTTACCAAATAGTAAAGATGTGATACTGCACTTGTTGTTTGAGTTACTCTCAATCTTCTCATATCTATAGATTAAAAATTTATTATGTATCATTCATTTATTCAAGAATTATGAGGGTCACCAATGTTAATTAAAGATTTTAACACATTATTTGTGTAAGATCTATTAGGTGAGTCTCGAGCGTTGGGCGTTGGTCGTGCTTAGGGCGTACAGTCGGACGCTTAGGGAGTAAGTCTTACAGAATTAAGTCCCACACTTGAGTCTCGGGGTGTTTTGCTAGAGCCCCGCCCCAAGGCGAGCCCTGGGGCGAGTCCTAGAAGAGTCTTTTAAAACACTGGGTCCTATTTAGATCAATGAACATGTGCTCCGAATTTGGGCATAATCCAAGCTCGAAAACAACCAAAATCAGATTATGAAATAAAAAGATAACAAAAACACCATTAAAGGGTCTCAAAAGGTCCTTCGAGACTAGAAAAAACCTCATCAATGAATCCGCCGCACCTTCCCGATAATCCCAACTCATAGTTCTGTTGATTCCCCACAATATGCAACTAAAATCACCTAAATTGGAGCTCCAAAGCTCAACTTTACGAGTTTTCAAATGTTGATCAAGAGCTAAAATGAGATCTATCTTTATTATAAAGATCAATTCAATGACCTCTACAATGTAGGACCCAGTCCACGATCGTAGAAGGTCAGGCCCCCAAAGCATCGCAAAAGCGGCACCTATCCCGCGAACACTAAGGACCATCCCCCTTGGCCTACGCAAATGAGGCGCAAGGCCCACGAATGCGATGACCAACTCCACGGGCCTCCACAAACGCGACACTAGGCTCGTAACTGTAGAGACCATAATCATTAGTCATCTCAACGTGGCCTAAGGCGTGCAAACGCAAAGAGAAAAGATTGGTTGCACCGACAATCATTGTTCTAGGAGTTTTTAGTGACCTTAATTGATATCCAAAATCATTCCCACACTAAAGAATGTAACTTAACACATATGAGCAATTTAAAAATTACCTGGTATGCCCCTACAAATAAATGAAGAATGATTTAGGTCTTAACTTAGAAATTTTTTGGGTGTTACAATATCTCCCCCTTGGGATCATTCATCCTCAAATGACGGCTGGTCTGAGAATGGAAAAGGGTTACTCTTACTATATTCAAGTCTAACTCAGAATCACAAAGTACTTAACATAGGGTGATCATTTCAAAATCACAAGATTCAGGTTCTATACCTCTATAGGAAATCTCATCCCAAGAATACTACTCCTACCAGTATATTCAGCTAAGCTTGAGCTCATATCACGAAACACCTAATGTATCACGCATTGTCCACATGTTACCAACACCACATTCAAGCCTAGTACTATAACCACTCCATCGACTCCTACTAACCACTCATTATAAGAATTCCTCATTCTCTTGCCACTTCTACCAACAGAACTTTCATGCATTATTACCAGGAACTGCCTTATTACTCATACCTTATCTCCTTCTCCCTTCACATTTAAAATCTTAGATTGAATAAGCATACCAACACTATCACAATAAGAAAATATCAATTCTTTTCTCTATCATCACACCACTACTATCAACAACACCACTCTCAACTAAAAAGGATTACTGAGAGAGCTTTAGGGCAAAAGATCATAAGCACAATTCATTCGAGATATCTAATATAAGAATATGCATGGCATAGCATTATGTTGCTAGCCATTGAGGATAAATCATGAACTTGTGAGACTGAACATACTATGAGACATGAATTCTTATACGAATAAGTTCATATCATAAGGCTGATATCCACAACTTTATGGATTAAGCTCAAGGTTAATGGGCTAAGTCTTTGCCCCTCATTATGAAAATTGAGCATAGATGTGAAACTCTCTGAAGTGTATGAGCATAGGTCATAGACACAATTCTGATATAAGAAACATCATCATGATGTTGTAATAATTGGACTTGAGGAATACACAAGATTATGAATGGATTGATGTATCTCTAAAACTTTTTATGAAGACGTCACTACCTCATTCTTAACACTTGACTTGGTTTCTCTTCTTATCATCTCCCCATTAGGTTTGAAACTGACACTTTAAAGCTATGGATCTATTCCATTATCTCTAAATCGGTCTACATTCGCTTTACTCTAATATTTAGGAAAGGCTTATCTCATGACTACTGAACTCTCCATAAATAGGTACTAAGACTCATTCTAAGACCTCTTTCTAAGATACTTCTCTTAACCTCTTCTCATTGGCTTATAAGGTTGCTTCATCTAACTCTTTAAGGAAACAAATAATGATTACATCAACATATTCCACATTGACAACTCAAATATACTATCTAGGCACACATGGAAAATCATTTATTTAATTGGAACCTCGTCTGATTATATACAATCTCGGGTACACCTATTAATGCTCTTGTTACTCTTATGACTTAGCCACACTTCACTACCCTTATCTAAAAGTTAGGATCTCATACTTGTACCACTCATATTTATTGCAGTTAACATCATCACCTATGTAACATCTCGCAACTAGAAAGAACTAGAAGTAAGTTTTAAATCTGGAAATAGTTATTTTTGGAAAGTATAAGGAAATCTGGAAAAATTTTAAGTAAGTTAAAGTGAGTTTTTGGTCAACTTCAAATTACCATAACTCCTAGCTCAGAATGAGTTAGATGTTGTTCCAGATATGGTTGGAAAGCTCTTGGAATGATATTTCCAACGTCGCTAAGTTTACACAATTCCAAGTTCGTATGAGTGATTCATATCCTTCGGAAGTTGGGTTGTTCGAATAAGGAAATGCCCAATCCGGATTTTGAAGGGTAGTTTGGTATTTTCCTTACCCAATTAATTAATTCCATTTTTAATAAAATAGTTGGGGTCAAAACAGAGTTAGTTCAGTTTTCACTTTTGAGAAATAGAGTTAGGGCTTTTGGAGAAAGAACGCAAGAAAAGGAGAAGAGGAAAAACAAGATTCGCCAAGATCGTCGAAGTTTAGCTTGTGGATTTGGTCGGGGTGATCCCTACAAGGTATGTGAGATCACATAGCGTTGGGTTAGTTCACCCATGTGCCAACCATATTTAATTCAGCGTATTTTCATCCTAAAAAGATTGAGAAATTGATGTTTTTGATAGTTGTTCTTGAATTGATTTCATTCTTGACTATGAGTTGGGATTAATGAGTTTCTTGATGATTAACTGTTGTTTCCTTGAGTTGTTTGAGTTAGATTTTTGTTCATATGATTTGGGTACATGAATCTAAGGTGAATTTGAGAAAAAGAATCAGATTGAAATGATTTAGGATCAGAAAACGAGTTGAAAAACTCGTCAGACGCACCTGGGGAGGGCCAGGCGCATCGCGCCCCCATAGCGCCAGGAGGCTAGGGCGGCGCTCCTGCAGTGCGGCTAAAACAAGCCCCAGTAAGTTGAGGCCTGGCACGCCGCGCCAGGGACGCGCCCAGATTGGCGTTTTTCACCAGTTTTTCGTCGTTAGCCTATTTAAGTTATTCTAAACTGTCCTAACACTTTCCATTGATTCTAACTAATCTAAATGACTTCTAAACACCTATAAATCATCCATAAACATGAATCATAACCTTGAATCCATAAATTCAAATTCAAGGAAAGTCAAGAACCAAGTCTAGGAAGTTTTCAGAGTCTTTTCAAGAAGTCTTTTTCAAATGCTTTTAACCTTGTTTTAAGACTTAAAGTTCTAGTTGAGTAAAGAGTAAAGAGTATAGATTGAAGTTCATTTCTTCAAAAGTATATAGGGACTAAGTATTCCCAAAGAGATTTTAAATGTTTTCACATTTAAATAAGATCGGAAACTCAGATTTCCAAATAGCCTTCAGGCTAGTTTTCAGAAAAAGTAATCACTTTCTAAAATGAAGCAAGAAGGGAAACTTTGATTTCCAAGATAGCCTTTGAGCTAAGTTTTTGAGCACTAATCTCAAATCACAGAAGAGGTATGTTTTTAAACATAAGAGCTAGTATATTTTGGGAGTAGTATTGAGCACCAAATTGGGGGCGAGCATGAGTTCAAATAACTCACGTCTCCATAAAACTATGTAGTCACCATGGGTAGAAAAGGGTCATACTTTTTAGATGACCCCTTTTCACAATAGACTTGTGGATCCACTTAGTAGTTTAGGTCCTATACTTTTGGCCGGGTATAGGATGCGCTAGCAGCATGAGGTAGATCGATGTATCATCACTATAGCTCTTATGTGATGGTTGTCAGTTAGAGAAACTCTCACATAAGTTATTGTATTTTTATATACATCA
>NW_006239161.1:915779-918396 GCF_000226075.1 Solanum tuberosum
TATTTTTATATACATCAGCTTACTGTATTTTTAAATACATTTCAGAGTTGTTGTATCCTTGTATATACACAGAGTTGACATCATGTTTTTAAATAGCTTTTCTTTATATTGCACTTGTCTTGGCTGCTTTATATTGAAATGAGTTTAGTAAGTATTCATGAGTTAAGAATACCCAATGTAAGTGTTTCTTTCAGATTCCCTTTCAAGCTTATGTTTGTTAGCATTCCAACTCGCATACTCGTACATTCAATGTACTGATGCTAGTTGCCTTGCATCTTATTATGATGTAGACACACGTAACTAGGATGGGCATCCGGCGCATCGTTGATCCAGTGAGTAGTTCAGAGTCTGTTGGTGAGCCTCTTTGCATTCCAGAGGACTCCTTTTTTATTGCTTTCTAGTTAGTTCATTAGGATGTTGTGGGGTTGTCCCAACATTCATCTCAGTTGTTTTAGAGGCTTCATAGATAGTCAGATGTTAGTCTTCTGGGTCTTTTCATTATCATTTCTTATTGTTAAGACTTGGGTTGCGCTTTTGGCCAAGTTGAATGTTTATTCTTCAAAAGCCAGGCTAAGGGTTCGCTTGGGGCCATCAATGGTCTTCGAGTGCCAGTCCCGCCTAGGGTGTAGGCTCCGGGCGTGACAAACTTGGTATTAGAGCACAGAGTTCAAGAGTCCTAGGGAATCTATGAAGCCGTGTTTGTAGAGTCCTAGTTAACGGTGTGTAGCACGCCACATCTATAATTAGGAGGCTGCAATATCTAGGAACTACCTCACTTCTTTCACACTCATTTCGTGTGTTAGAGTTTAATCTCTAAAAGTTTCCCTCTACTTCGTACCTGCGCGTGTTTCAGATAATCATGCCTCCACGAAGAGCAGTCAGAAGTCGTCCAGCTAGGAGGAATGTTGAGGAACAAGAGTTACCCAATGCACCTGAAGTGCAACCTCAAGGGGAAGTGACCAATGTTGAGTTCAGAGAGGCTATAAGGATTCTCAGTCAAGTTGTGACCAACCAAGTTGAGCAGCAGAGAGGAGCTCGACAAGAAGAGGCTGACACTTCAAGGATTCGTGAGTTCTTGAGGATGTATCCTCCAAGTTTCACTGGTTCAAGCAATTCTGAGGATCCGGAGAACTTTGTTGATGAATTGAAGAAGGTGTTCGAGGTGATGCATGTTACTAACACTGTGTGAGTTGAACTAGCTGCATATCAGATGAAAAATGTTGCTAGGATTTGGTTTGATCAGTGGAAGGGGGTGGAGCTGAGGATGCACCACCTACGAGTTGGGCCTGTTTTGAATAGGCTTTCTTGGGGCGTTTCTTTCCCCGAGAACTGAAAGAGGCCAAGGTACGTGAATTCCTCACACTTAAGCAGGATTCTCTAAGCGCTCATGAGTATGGGTTGAAATTCACCCAACTGTCTTGCTATGCTTCGAAAATGGTTACGGACATGAGGAGTAGGAAGAGTTTGTTTGTTGCTGGGTTGTCCCGTCAATCGAGCAAAGAGGGACGGGTAGCAATGCTTATTGGGGACATGGACATTTTGAGGTTGATGGTCTATGTGCAGCAAGTAGAGGAAGAGAATCTAAGGGATAGGGAGGAATTCAAGAACAAGAGGGCTAAGAATGAGTCCGGGCAGTAGAAAAATAATGCCAATCGGTCATCCTTCCAACAGAAATAGAAGGGCCCTGCTCCATCATCTGCTAGTACACCTGCACCTAAGAACAAAGGTGAGTACAATAATCAGAACTTCAGAGCTAAACCTATTTATTCTCAGGGTAGCGTGGCACAAAGGGGTAGTAAGCCTCCTGCATGCGCCAAGTGTGGTAGGAACTATTTAGGTATTTGTCGTGAGGGCTCCACTGGTTGTTTCAAGTGTGGTCAGAGTGGGCATTTCATGCGAGAGTGTCCAAAAAGCAAGCAGGGAAGCGGTAATGGGGGAAATAGAGCCCAGTCTTTTTCAATTGCTCCACAGGATAGAACTGCTCCTAGCGGGGCTACTTCTGGTACTGGCGGAGGAACAAACCGCTTATATGCTATAAACAGTCGTCAAGAGCAAGAGGATTCACCAGATGTTGTCCCTGGTAGGATTCAAGTCTTTGACTTTACTATTTATGCCTTGCTAGATCCAGGAGTGAGTTTATCTTTTGTAACTCCATATGTTGCTATGAACTTTGATGTTATTCCTGAGCAACTTAGTGAACCATTCAGTGTTTCTACACCTGTTGGTGAGCCTATTATAGCAGAGAGAGTCTATCGTGATTGTCCTATTTCCGTCAATCACAAGAGTACCATGGCTTATCTAGTTGAGTTAGACATGGTAGACTTTGATGTCATTCTTGGTATGGACTAGCTTCATGCCTGTTATGCATCAATAGATTGTAGAACTCGAGTAGTCAAGTTTCAGTTTCCAAATGAGCGTTTCCAGAAGTCTTTCCAGATGATCTTCCTGGAGTCCCTTCTGAGAGAGAGATAGACTTCGGTATAGATCTTGTTCCAGATACTCATCCCATCTCTATTTCGCCATACAGAATGGCACTAGCAGAGTTGAAAGAGTTGAAAGATCAGTTAAAGGATCTTTTAAATAAGGGCTTTATTCAACCAAGTGTCTCACCTTGGGG
>NW_006239161.1:918750-921908 GCF_000226075.1 Solanum tuberosum
ACCTTATGAATAGAGTCTTCAAACCTTATTTAGATATGTTTGTTATCATCTTCATTGATGACATACTAATCTACTCAAGGAAAAAAAATCATATTGGTCATCTCAGAATAGTTCTTCAGACTTTGAAAGATAAGGAGTTATATGCTAAATTCTCTAAGTGTAAATTTTGGCTCGAGTCTGTGGCATTCTTAGGCCATATTGTGTCTGGAGAGGGAATTAAAGTTGATAAGAAGTGCAGAATTGCCCTAGACCCACATCTCCAACTGATATTAGGAGTTTCTTGGGTTTAGCTGGCTATTATAGAAGGTTTGTAAAGGGGTTCTCGTCTATTTCGTTGTCTTTGACGAAGTTAACTCTGAAGACTGTTAAATTTCAATGGTCTGAAGCTTGTGAGAAAAGCTTTCAGAAATTGAAGAAAAGGTTGACTACTACCCCAATTTTGACCTTACCAGAAGGTACTCAAGGTTTTGTGGTGTACTGTGATGCATCTAGAGTTGGGTTAGGTTGTGTCTTCATGCAGAATGGCAAAGTTATAGCTTATGCCTCCAGACAGTTGAAAGTTCACGAGAAGAACTACCCCACCCATGGCTGAGAGTTGGCTATTGTAGTATTCGCTTTGAAGATATGGCTTCATTACTTGTATGGTGTGCATGTTGATGTATTCACTGATCACAAGAGTCTTCAATATGTGTTCACCCAGAAAGAGCTTAATCTCAGACAAAGGAGGTGGTTAGAATTACTCAAGGATTATGACATGAGTATTCTTTATCACCCAGGTAAGGCTAATGTTGTTGTTGATGCCTTGAGCAGGTTGTCTATGGGTAGTACTGCCCATGTTGACGAAGAAAAAAGAGAGTTAGCGAAAGATGTGCATAGACTTGAACGCTTAGAAGTCCGACTTATGGATTCCACAGAAGGAGAAATAGTGGTGACGAATGAGGTTGAATCATCACTAGTGTCTGAAGTGAAAGAAAAGGAAGACCAAGATCCCATTGTGCTTGAATTGAAGGCAAATGCTCATAAGCAAAAAGTATCAGCTTTTGAACAGGGGGGAGATGGTGTATTGAGATATCAAGGTAGACTGTGTGTACTTATAGTGGATGGACTCCAAGAGAGGATCATGGAGGAAGCTCATAGCTCCAGATATTCCATTCATCCGGGTTCCAAAAAGATGTATCGTTACTTGAGAGAGGTTTATTAGTGGAATGGCATGAAGAAGGGCATTGCTGAATTTATCACTAAGTGTCTAAATTGCCAACAAGTGAAAGTAGAGCACCAAAGGCCCGGTGGTTTGGCGCAGATTATAGAACTTCCAGAATGGAACTGGGAGATGATTAGCATGGACTTCATCACAGGATTACCAAGGTCTCGCAGGCAGCATGATTCTATTTGGGTGATTGTCGATAGAATGACGAAATCAGCCTATTTTTTGCCAGTAAAGACTACCCATTCAGCAGAAGATTATGCTAAGCTATATATTCAAGAAGTGGTAAGACTTCATGGGGTTCCGGTCTCCATTATTTCGGATAGAGGGGCACAATTTACTGCGCAGTTCTGGATATCTTTTCAGAAAGGCTTGGGTTCAAAGGTGAACTTAAATACTGCCTTTCATCCTCAGACTGATGGGCAAGCAGAGCGCACTATTAAGACAATAGAAGATATGTTGAGGGCTTGTGTGATTGATTTCAAGGGGAATTGGGATGATCACCTACCTCTTATTGAGTTTGCTTACAACAACAGTTACCACTCTAGCATCCAAATGGCTCCTTATGAAGCTCTTTATGGGAGAAGATGCAGATCTCCTATTGTATGGTTTGAAGTTGGTGAAGCAGGGTTGATAGGACCAGATTTAGTTCACCAAGCTATGGAGAAGCTGAAACTGATTCAAGAAAGATTGAAAACGGCACAGAGTCATCAAAAATCCTACACTGATGTTAGGAGAAGGGCGTTAGAGTTCGAAGTAGATGATTGGGTGTATTTGAAAGTTTCACCCATGAAGGGTGTTATGAGGTTTGGTAAGAAGGGGAAGCTTAGTCCCCGGTATATTGGACCTTATCGCATAGCCAAGAGGATTAGCAGTGTAGCTTATGAGTTGGAGCTACCACAAGAATTAGCAGTTGTTCATCTGGTATTTCACGTCTCCATGTTGAAGAAGTGCATGGGCGATCCTTCATTGATCATACCAACTGAAAATGTTGGGATCAAGGATAGCTTATCCTATGAGGAGATTCCTATTCAGAATCTAGATCGCCAAGTTCGCAAGTTAAGGATAAAAGAGGTTGCATCAGTCAAAGTCCTTTGGAGGAACCAATTTATTGAGAAAGCTACTTGGGAAACCGAGGAGGATATGAAGAAGAGATATCCACATCTCTTTGAAATCGGAGAAAATGCAGACCAAGGTACTATTTTTCTTCTTAGTACTATCTAAATTATGAGTGAGCATGTTCCTTGTTTGAAATTGCTTTTGGGATGTTTGAACTTGATGTTACCACCCTTAGTTTAGTAAGAGTATATATCATTCGAGGACGAATGTTCCCAAGGGGGAGATATTGTAACATCTCGCAACTAGAAAGAACTAGAAGTAAGTTTAAAATCTGGAAACAGTTATTTTTGGAAAGTATAAGGAAATCTAGAAAAATTTTAAGTAAGTTAAAGTGAGTTTTTGGTCAACTTCAAATGACCATAACTCCTAGATCAGGATAATTTAGGTGTATTTACAGATATGGTTGGAAATTTCTTCGAATGATCTTTCCAACGACGCTAATTTTGCACGATTCCGAGTTCGTATGAGTGAGTTATGTCCTTTGGAAGTTGGGTTGTTCGAATAAGGAAATGCCCAATCCGGATTTTGTAGTGTAGTTTGGTCTTTTCCTTACCAATTAATTAATTCCATTTTTAATAAAATAGTTGGGGTCAAAGCTGAGTTAGTTCAGTTTTCACTTTTGAGAAATAGATTTAGGGCTTTTGGAGAAAGAAAGCAAGAGAAAGGAGAAGACGAAAAGCAAGATTTGCCAAGATCATCGAAGTTTAGCTTGTGGATTTCGTCGGGGGTGATCCCTACAAGGTATGTGAGATCACATAGCATTTGGTTAGTGCACCCACGCGCCAAGCATGTTTAATTCAGCGTATTTTCGTCCTAAAAAGATTGAGAAATTGAT
>NW_006239161.1:921920-924655 GCF_000226075.1 Solanum tuberosum
TGTTCTTGATAGTTGTTCTTGAATTGATTTCGTTCTTGAATATGAGTTGGGATTAAGGAGTTTCTTGATGATTAACTGTTGTTTCCTTGAGTTGTTTGGGTTAGATTTTTGTGCATATGATTTGGGTACATGAATCTAAGGTGAATTTGGGAAAAAGAATCAGATTGAAACGATTTAGGATCAGAAAACGAGTTGAAAAACTCGTCAGACGCACCTGGGGAGGGCCAGGCGTGTTGCACCCCCATACTGCCAGGAGGCTAGGGTGGCGCG
This sequence comes from Solanum tuberosum, assembly GCF_000226075.1. Lineage (NCBI taxonomy): Eukaryota > Viridiplantae > Streptophyta > Magnoliopsida > Solanales > Solanaceae > Solanum > Solanum tuberosum. The sequence continues at coordinate 922,191 of NW_006239161.1, forward strand.
CCTGCAGTGCTCCAAAAACAAGCCCCAGTAAGTTAGGGGCTGGCGCGGCGCGCCAGGGACGCACCCGAATCGGTGTTTTTCACTAGTGTTTCATTGTTAGCCTATTTTAGTTATTCTGAAGTGTCCTAACACTTTCCATTGATTCTAACTACTCTAAATGACTTCTAAACACCTATAAATCATCCATAAACATGAATCATAACCTTGAATCCATAAATTCAAATTCAGCGAAAGTCAAGAGCCAAGTCTAGGAAGTTTTCAGAGTCTATTCAAGAAGTCTTTTAACCTTGTTTTAAGACTTAAAGTTCAAGTTGAGTAAAGAGATTTTAAATGTTTTCACATTTAAATAAGATCGGAAACTGAGATTTCCAAATAGCCTTCAGGCTAGTTTTCAGAAAAAGTAATCGCTTTCTAAATGAAGCAAGAGGGGAAACTTTGATTTCCAAGATAGCCTTTGAGCTAAGTTTTTGAGCACTAATCTCAAATCACAGAAGAAATATGTTTTTAAACATAAGAGCTAGTCCCCTCATCCTGGCTGACTACAAGCGGAAGACTAACTTAAGCATACAAAAGCTTAAAACTAAAATAAAAGTTCATAAAACTTAAATACAAACTTTAAGTCCAAAGAAAATTCTGTATAATAAAATATATACAACTCGCCATAAAAAGGCAACTTTAGTCTTTAAACATTTAATAAATAAATGATACAGGCTTCTCAACTATGCTGACTATCTATGAAGTCTCTAACTGATAAAGATGGAAGTCGGGACAAGACCCATGACATCCTGACAACTGATATAACTGAAAGGTAAATGAAATCCTCTGAAAGCAAGGAGGCTCACCATAGCTAACTCGAACTCTCGAATGTATCAACGAAACTCCTGTTGATGATCCTGAATACCTGTGTCTGCATCATGAAAAGATGCAGGCCAAATGGCTCAGTACGTGGAATGTACGAGCATGTAAGAGTAATTCTAAAGCATAAACATAAGCTTAAAAAAAGATTCTAAAAGAAACACTTACCTTGGCTCTTCTCAACTCATAAATAACTCAATGATATTCAAGGATACTCAAAACTACTCAAACTTACTCAACTCAGAAGTACTCAAGGATAAGATACTCAACTCAGAGATTAGATACTCAACTCAAGGATATGATATTCGACTCAAAGATATGATATTCAACTCTGGATATTTAACTTTGAATACTCAACTCAATATGACTGAACTCATTTCAATATAAAGCAATTTAAAACAAATGCAATATAAAGAAACAAACTGTTTAAAAACATGTTGTCAACTCTGTGTGTATGCAACGATACAACAAAATTTTGAAATGTATGTAAAAATACAAAAATTTGTGTATATAAGAATACAATAACTTCTGTGGGAGTTTCTCTAACCGACAACCATTACTTAAGAGCTATAGTGATGATACATCACTTTACCTCACACTGCCAAGGACCATCCTATACCTTGCCATCAGTATAGGACCTTAACTTAACTTAGTGGATCCACTAGCTTAACTTACGTGATCATCTAAAAAGTATGACCCGTTAAATCCCATGTTGGCCACATGGGTCATATGGATATTTGAGTTAATATGAACTCATGTCCCCAATTCGGTGCTCAATACTACTCCCAAAATATATTTTAGCTTATTATGTTGTTTTAAAACACCTCTTTCTTTAGTTTGAGATAATTGCTCAAAGCTTAGCCCAAAGACTCTCTTGGAATCGATGTTCCCTTTACTGAAAACTAGCCAAAAGGCTCTTTTGAAAATCATAGTTCCTTACTTGCTCGAATGTGAAAAACATTTATAAACTTCTTTGGGAATACTTAGTTCCCTAATAACTTTTGAGAAGTGAACTCAACTCTCAACTCTTTACTCTTTACTTTACTCTAAAACTTAAGTCTTAAAACAAAGTTAAAATGTTTCTAAAAGAGTTCTTAAAATATGGTTCATGTCAAATGATGGACATGAACAACTCCATGCAAGGTTTTCAATAACCATAGATAGAACTCAAATACTTGGAACTCAAGAACTTCAATGATACTACTCATTTCAAGAATGCTCAACTCAGAGGGTTCATGCAGAATTATGAGCATGAACGACTCAACTCAAGGACTCAAAGATACTTCTCTTCTCAAGACTGCTCAACTTATAGGATTCATGCGGAATTATGGGCATGAACAATTTAACTCAAAGACTTTATGGTTAACATGTAATAGTCCCATGCTTAGAAATATAATCTCAAAGGGGATTAGGAACTCAATACTCAAGACTTAGAACTTGAAGATACTACTCATATCAATGATACTCAATTTATGGAGTTCATGCGGAATTATGGGCATGAACAATTTAACTCAAAGACTTTATGGTTAACATGTAATAGTCCCATGATTAGAAATATAAACTCAAAGGGGAGTAGGGACTCAATACTCAAGACTTAGAACTTAAAGATA